>NC_056746.1:249497919-249707919 GCF_019279795.1 Protopterus annectens | reverse complement strand
TCTTTCTGTAGTCTGTCATCTTAACTGTGAAAGGTAATGACTGCAGGCTTTATTCTCTATCTCTTTTGCTTTTTCTTTATCACACCCTGTTTCTTATAGGTTCATAGGTTCATACTAGGCTATCTGCCCTAGGGCATTTATAAGCCTAGCCAGAGTGTGTTTGGCTTTCGCCACCCATTTTAAATTAATTTTGCTATGCCCTTTTTCGAGGCTCTCTGTCTAACAGTGACACAGAAGTGATACCCGGGGTAAAGCTACGATCTCCCATCCACTCATCAAGATTCCACTTGAAGAAAGTCAATGAGGGACTCTGCCTAACCTGGACTGGGATTTTATTCCAGAGTGAAGGGAGCCTCTGGGTTATGAATCTGTCCCTCCAGCATGTCCTATTTATTTCAGTGCTGAGGTTCAAGTCTCTCGAGCACGTAGCTCGATGGGATTTGGATTTTCTGAGGTGCAGCATGTCCATTAATTTCGGGTTGGACATGGCTTTATACGTCAGGCACAGATCGCCTCTGAGCAGGCGGTATGCCACTGAGTAGAGCTGGAGTTTCTTTAACCGGGCAGCATATGGCATCTGTTTGAGCCCTTTGATCCTCTTGGTGAGGTACTTTTGGGTTCTTTCCAGTTGCTGCAGGTGTCTGGTAAGGTACATCCCAAAAGGGGCATTGTACTCAATTATGGGCCTGATGAGGGATGAGTAAAGAGGCACGATGACCTCCCTGATCTAGATGTGAATCCTTTCATGATTAGGTGGGCTATATAAAATGTTTTTCTAACCACTTTGGCCACGTGGTTGTCAAATGAGAGATTGCTATCAACTTGGGTCCCCAGGTCCCTAATTACTTCTTCCGTACTTAATGGATTACCACCTATGTGGTAATTTGTGGGCACTTTGTTTTTGCCAAAGGGGATGACTGTACACTTTTTGGCGTTTAGCTTGAGGCCATGGCTCTGGCACCAGTTGTCTGTTTCTATGAGGCCCTTTTGGAGGATGCTTGTGTCGGCTGGAGAGTCGATTATGGCACCCAGTTTGCAGTCATCTGCGAACGTAGTCAGCCACAGTCCTTCCGTGTTGGCCTGTATCTCCGAGAAATATATACTGAACAAGAGAGGTCCCAGGACTGAGCCTTGTGGGACGCCACTTGTAACTGGTTTGGAGTCTGACATGGCTCCAGCAATTCTAACCATGTGGGTTCTGTCCTTGAGCCAGTTTGCAACCCATCTAGTGACATATAGGGGTTTATATTTAAGCTGGTGAGCTTATCTGTAATGCCCGAGTGGGGTATTGTATCGAAGGCTTTTGCGAGGGCCAGGTAGGCTGTGTGGACCACCTTTCCCTCGTCAATGGCCTTGGTGACTGTTTCAAAGAAATCGACCAGGTTTAAGAGGCAGGATCTGCCCTTAACAAAGCCGAACTGGGTAGGATCCAGTGTCTGTAGGTCCCCAATATCTTTATTTATGAGGTCCATGATGATCCTTTCCATAGCTTTGCAGACCAAGCTAGTCAGGCTTATGGGGCGATAGTTTCCAGGATCCGTTGAGGCACCACCTTTGTGGAGAGGGACCACTGTTGCTGTACGCCACTCTTTGGGTACATATCCTGTAGTAAGGCTGAGATTGAACAGTAGTTTTATGTTTGGGTTTAGCTCTTCTTGGAGTTCATTTAGGACGCAGGACGCAGCCTGGAACACCGTCTGGTCCCTTTGATGCTGTGTTTTTTGCTTTGGAGAGAGCGGCTCTTACCTGAGCATCTGAGATGTCAGGGGGGCAGCACTCTGCTGGGATAGATATTTGCCCTTTTGGTGGGGAGGGAGAAGTTTGTGCTGAACCTGTCAGCTAGGATGTTGGCAATGTCTGTGGGTTCGGTGTATTTTTTGTCATTTTGGACTAATTCTGAGCATATCTGGGAATTCCCACCCAGGTTCCTAACATAACTAAAGAAAGCTTTGTGATTATCCTTCTTGTCCTGTGCAATTTTTCTCTCAAAGCTGGCCTTAGACGATTTTATGAGTGCCCGTAGTTTTTTGCTAATACTGATCAGAGATGCCTTCCCTTTTTGGGAGTTTGCTCTATCATGTAGTAGCTTCCTCCTTCTATTGTATAGTGTGTTTATGGCTGGGGTCCACCAGACAGGACATCTGCCTTTGGAGGATTGGGTCTTGGTTTTATTTGGGATTGCATGATCCATGCATTCCTGAAGGTGTTCATAGAATGCGTTTATAAAGGATTCTGCGGTCTGGGCCGTATTTTCCACAGGCCCGGGGGCTTTGAAGGATTCCACCTCAGTTTTGAGGAGTGTGAAATTTGCTTTAGAGAAGTTTTTCACTGTGGTTTTCTGGTCAGGGGGTGGGGTCGGGATGTGAATATCCAGTGAGATTAGTTTATGGTCTGATCTTACCAGTGAGGGATACACTTCTGGTCTGGAGCATAGAGTCCCCATGTTGGTGATGATCAGGTCCAGTATGTTTTCCCCTCTTGTGGGAGTGGTAACAAGTTGTTCCATAGCATTTGAGTTTATAAATTCTAGGAACCTTTGGGCTAGGGTGTTTGAGCTAGAGTAATGCTCCCAGTCTATGTTTGGGTAGTTGAAGTCGCCCAATATAATGGTGTTTGGAGAGACCTTAATATTTTCCAGTGTTCTCAGGAAGGCCGAGTGGGGTTCTTGGGTTTGGGAGGGTGGTCTGTAGCAGGCTATAAACTGGAAGGCAACTTTACCCACTGTTAGTTGCACATGGATAGTCTCTGATGCTTCGTGCTGTGCCACCAACCTGGAGGTGTGGGTATCTTTGACGAATATTGATACTCCCTCTCCTTTTGTGGTTTGGTCCAAGTTTTGGGGCCGAAAAGCATGGTATGAGGTATAACCTAGTAGTGCTGGGGTGCTCTCGGGAGCCTTGAACCAGGTTTCTGTTACTGCACAGATATCGATGCTCTCCATGCTAAGGAGAGTTTCGAGTGCGTGCATCTTGAGGTTTAGACTTCTGGCGTTGAGTAGCATTACTCTTAGTTTCTTATCCCTTGTGGTACCTATGGAGGTGGGTTTGTCTTTTGAGCCTTGCCTAAAAAAGGCACTATGGGGGTAGCAAGAGCCTTTGCCAATATCCGAAAGCCCAGGGTGACAGGTGCAAGCCGTCCCTAGTGAAGCATCGTGGCTTGTCGAGCATGTCATCCCAGGCTGACAGGCATTGGATCCCCTTTGAATGACACCAATACTTAAGCCAGTTGTTGAAATTGATCATCTTGTCTTCATATTGTGGCATTATTCTTGGTGAGGGTAAGATGCTACTCAAGGTCAGGGTCATACCGGCCTGGGCTACATGCTCAGAGAGCTCCTCTATGTCTCTTTTCATGTAGTCCAGGGAGGTACGTCTCAGGTCATTCACACCAGCATGGACAATGACTGAGTCATATTTGTACTTGCCTTGGTGTTACCTGAGTGCTTGTGTTATGTGGCAGATCCTAGCGCCTGACAGGCAGCTCACCGTGACCTTCTCCTTGTTCAGCCTGGCGAGCGGGACGTCAGTGTGCCTGACGATAGAGTCACCTATTACAAGTGTATCAGGTGTGTTGTTTAGCCTTAAGGGCTGTGACTGTTTGGCACACTGGCTTTGTGAGCTGTGTGTTGCACGTGTTTTGTTTTGGGGTAGCGGTTGCTTGGGTGTCTGCTTTGGAGGTCTCTGCTGCTTAGGCAGATTTTTATTTAGAGCCTCCGAGTATGTTTTTGTGTGTTTATGTGTTTGGTTTGCTGTCGTGGTAGGTCTATGTGAGACTGGAATTGTAGTGAGTGTGGTTTCCTTCTCCTCCTGGCTGGTTACGCCATTACTTAGTTGAGAGAGCTTAGCCTCCAGTTTGGCTATATGGTTGCATCTCTCACATGTGTTGGAATTTGTTGGGAGGAGGAGAGGGTTGTCTGTGTACATGAGGCAGTTGTAACATTGCCTCAAGATTCCCAGATTCACCAGCCGGACCGGAGAGGAGATTGACAACTGACCTTTGGACATGCTAGAATAGTATTGGGAATTCCTTTATAATTGAAAAAAAGGGCCAATGGGGAACAAGGTACTCAAGGGGAGTTAGTGAGGGTGTAGTGCTTTTAATTTTTTAGTGCTGACTTGTATAATTGCTTTAATGAGCAAGTGCCAGGTAACTTAAATGCAATGTGTTGCAGGTAACTTAAATGCAAAAACAACAAACAGTAACTTTCTTTCAAGTGAAACAAGGAAATAAGTACAGTAAGCAATGCAGATATCACTAGGGATCCGCAGAAGCGCTGAAAAGCCGCGTTTTAGGTGGAATTAGCGTTTCAGGGAAATAACAAACAAACAATAAGCATACAAACAAAGCTAGATTCAGCAGGCCTGGATCTAGTCTATGCTACAGCAAACAAGGTGTACCAATTTCAGTAAGAAACAGTTCAAATATGCAGGCACTATAAGCCTTTAACCAGAAATTCCCAGCTCAGAAGGGCAGAGTCCAGCCTCTCCTCCCACAAGAGTGCAGACCACGAACCTTCTTAATTTAAAATAACTGGCCTGAAGCCCAAGTGCTTAAACCAGAACTAATACACTTTTAGAATAACAGGCACTGAGCCCTCAATCAGCAGTTCCCAACTTAGAAGGATGTAAGCTATCTGTCCTGCCACCACAGTGCAGGCCACAAACATTCCTAATGTAAAACAACTGGTCTGAAGCCCAAGTGCTTAATCCAAAAGACTTAGAATGATAGCTACACTTTAATCAAGTTACTACCAAGCAGTAATAAATACAATTGAATACTTTAAAGAATGCCTGGATTAGTGCTCAAGTTATACAAACAAAGCTAGATTCAGCAAGCCTGGATCTAGTCTATGCTACAGCAAACAAGGTGTACCAATTTCAGTAAGAAGCAGTTCAAATATGCAGGCACTATAAGCCTTTAACCAGAAATTCCCAGCTCAGAAGGGCAGAGTCCAGCCTCTCCTCCCACAAGAGTGCAGACCACAAACCCTCTTAATGTAAAATAACTGGCCTGAAGCCCAAGTGCTTAAACCAGAATTAATACACTTTTAGAATAACAGACACTGAGCCCTCATTCAGCAGTTCCCAACTTAGAAGGATGTAAGCTACCTGTTCTGCCACTACAGTGCAGACCACAAACCTTCTTAATGTAAAACAACTGGTCTGAAGCCCATGTGCTTAAACTGAAAGGCTTAGAATGAGTTACACCAAGCAGTAATAAATATAATTGTGTACTTTTAAGATGACGCAAAAGCAAAATAAAGTAGGAAGAAACACAAATACAGTAAAAGCAGATACATTTTTTTTTTTTTTTTTTTTTGAGTGAGCATATGAGATGGGCCCAGGAGGAGTATCCAAGTGCAAATTTACAAGAGGGGCTGGCAGTTTCAAAGCCACCAAGATTAACACCAAAACAAAAACATGGAGGGTGGATGGGGACCTACTGAAAAAACAGTCACAACTTCCAGCTAGATATTGCTCAATGCAAGACAAACAAATTAATTTAAATCGTGTATTATTTGAAAAAAGTGCAGATAAAAATTTACTTAACTTCACTTATGCGTTCAGTTGATTGCATGCAGGTCTTAGCTGGCCAAAGCTCACAGTTTAATCAGAAAATAATTCACTGTGCCACTTGTATAAGACAGAAACTGAATAACAATGAAGTAAACTAACCCCCACTTATCACTGGCTATGCAGGTTTTTTAACAAGCCTTAACTGAAAAAACAGAGTCACAACTTCCAGCTAGATATTGTTCAATGCAACGCAAACAAATTAATTTAAATTGTGTATTATTTGAAAAAAGTGCAGATAAAAATATACTTAACTTCACTTATGCATTCAGTTGATTGCATGCAGGTCTTAGCTGGCCAAAGCTAACCTAAAGTTCATAGTGAGCATGCATGTGTAAATTTTTTATTTCCATTGCACAATCTACTTTCATATGTAAAACAGTGTTTGCTTAATTTATGAAATGCTGGTGAGTATGTTGATTAAAAATTTCTGTGACTAATTAGTAACAGTTTAAAGGTTAAGAAGTATCTACATAGTTTGACTTTGCTTCTTTGGGTGAAAAAATATTTTAAGACGTGTTAGCTGAGGAACCCTTAATATTCATGCATGAATGAAATGCCAAATGGAAAAAAATAAATTCTGTTTGTTTTTTAAAGAATTCCCATCATCCTTGTGGGTAATAAATCAGATCTGCAGATGGGGAGTTCCATGGAGATCATTCTTCCACTTATGAACCAGTTTTCTGAGATCGAAACATGTGTAGAGGTGAGTGAATCAGTGAAACAAATTGTTAAGGCTTTACCGACAGTTGGAAGACTTCACCTAAGGAAAAAGCATGGTTAAACATTACCTAGTTAATCAAGAGCTGGATTTCATAAATTACGTTTGTGTCCATGGGCTTCTAGATTTTATCTATTGTTTTTGTGCATGTGTAGTGAAACTGTTGCATTATAACTTGGTACTGTGCAGATTTGATCATTTTGCCCTATATGAAGTACACATTTTATCATTCTGTTGTACATCTAAAAGATGCTTCTGTTTTCTGTTAAGATTCTGTTGCACAGAGTAACTCTGAGTAAGGGCCCTTGAGCTAAAGTATAGACTTTGAAGGATGTTTACCTAGTACACCCATTTTTGTTGTCGTGGTTTAAGCAGTTTGTCTTTGTTGTGGTTTAAGCAGTTTGTCTTTGTTAGCTCGTAGTTCACTGTGTCACCCCAACACATGTACAGATAGTTGCATGACCTTCATCAGTGCATTCTCAGATTCATGCACTGTTGAGCTATTTTGATGGCATGGGAGAAAAGATTCTGCTTGCACCACTTGCTGATAACCGAACTTTGCTAGGTGACCTCTGGTGTGGAGCCAGCAGACTGGACAGGCAGAAGCCTGCTCCCCACTCTATTTTTGGGGGATGAGGGGCAGAAAGTTTTATGATCCCTGGTGGACATTAAGATATTGTTGACTGGTCCCATATTGGGATTGGCGACTGTATTTGCTGAGTGCTTGTTTGTTTATGCTGGCTCATGCAACTGCAGTCAGATGCATTGCAAACTTCTCATTTTGGGTGAGTAACCAGAGAGCATGTCAGCAACAGAAGCCATGCCTTTTCACAGTGTATTTAGCCATGGCCCTGTCCGCCATTTTTGTATGTGGGATTAATGAATTAATAGGCATTATGTGTTTCTGAGAGTGTTGCAGTGTCTGTGCAGTGCAGATCACCAAAATGTCCTTCCATGTCACTGTTGCAGTATTCATAACCAAAGGGGATCTACTGACAAGAATAGCCCAACGTCCAGCCAGCATACCATTACCTTTAGTACTTACATGAGCTGCATGTCACATGTACACTTTCCACACAAGATGTACATAACGGTGAAATTCAGACGCATGCAGAACATCTTTGCCACCAGTCCACGCACCAAAGAATGCCTTTCTGAACACCCTACTGTTGTGCTGGTTACCAAACCTCATTTCAAATAAGTGCCACATTGAGATTTTTTCTTAGCTTTCTTTTATATTTAGTGCTTTTGGATTTATGTCATCCAGAAAAGGAAAATGTCAGTGTGGGGGGCAGATTCCCTATAAAGACCATCACGACTAGTGTTTTTTCTGTTTGGATGCATCCCATGACCATACGCAGTGTTCTATCTGCCATGCTTTTGTCCTCAAGACCCTACTTAGTCTTCTCTTTATCTATATACCTCAAAAACTAGCATCTTAAGCTGTTGATTCAAAGTGCTGTGGTGGAATCTTCCTGTCTTGAGGGTCAGCTGTCTGTCAAGAAAAAGGCCAAAAAACGTAGGTCTGATATGGCTGCTGTCCATCCATCCTCGGACATCCCTCTTGAGACTAGCGAAAGTCTAGAGAATCATCCAATGATTGCCTTGTGTTCCTTTGCTGCGACCCTGTCAGGGGTTGGCATAGATCCTAATTTTTGTCCTTGGAAGGTTTACAAACGTCTGCTCCTGATGTTGAGGGAGAGTCCCTCCTTAGCAGATTATATCCGAGGAACCAAGGGGGATTCCACAGATCTTAGTAAGGGAGGAGATTCCTATGAAGATTATTGAATGTCTCCAGGGGTCTGACCCACTGAGGGTATTTCATGCGGAAAACTAAGCACATTTCCCCTGTTGTAAAGGATCCCCAGCTTGAAGGGCTGGATTGTACTCTGGTTATTTAATGCTTTAATGGCTTTAAAGCCTTCACAAAGGGTGTCTGTGCTTGCACCTCCCTGGTCTTCCACTCTTAAAAGACCAGGGAACTAGATTCTTCATATGAGGATCTGGATTCTGGGGAAGAGTCCTTGGCTTACTCTTCTCATATTCCTTCCCCTTTGGACTATGGTTCAGAGGAAGAGAATTCTGTTAGTCCAGATTCTCCTTTGAAGGAACTCTCCTTTGGGGATACTGTTGCCACATCATGGAGTTCTTTAAGTGGGATTGTTTTCAAGTCTCTGACATTCAGAAAAGGTATTATAAACTTCTCCAAATGGAGTCTCCTAAGCCGTCTGATTTACTCCTGATGTTCATCATGTGACACTGCTGCAGTCATTACACTTGGGTTATCCTGCCGTCAGGCGGTTCCCCAGTCGGCCTGAGTTCCAAAGTCTTGGTCCGGCATCAGTTGCTGTCGCTTCTTCCCTGACATCAGAGCGCCAGGGGGATATAAGATGCAGCCGACATCATTTTCTCCAGTCTTTCTTGCCGCGCAGTGCCCGAAGCAGAAGCAGTTTGCAAGTGCCAGTCGGCCGACTCCTGAGATTTTCATACCGAACCCACAACCGAAGTCTTCTAAAAAGCTAAGTACCCCGTTGGGGAAACTTTTTCTTGCCTCAAACCGATGTCAGTAAAAGTTAATAATTGTATTTATTGTGGGAAGCAAATACCTCATAAGGATTTCCACTCCTACTGTATCCCATGCCTAGGCCCAGACCACGACGTCACTGGTTGTCGGTTTTGTGCTAGGTTTAAGAAGCGCACTATTAAACGTCAGTTTGATTTTGCCAGACATTATTTTGGCAGAAAATGTAATTACACTATACCTTTGGAACTTCCGACGACCGTAATTCATAAAAAGTGCAAGGACAAGGACAGGCATCCGAGGCCCAAGACTGACGACGAGGCCTCTTCTAGGCCAGTCGCCGGTTCTCCGGTTTTCAGCGAGGCGCATACGCAGCCCCTGACGACCGCTTCAATAGAACCACAGACCGCCTCCGACTCCCACGTGGAGCTGGCTGGGCCTTCGGACGCTCCTGCAATTCAAATTACCGAGCTTAATCCTACAGAGGGAACCGAAGTAGCTGAACAATCCACAGCTTCAGAGGGTGTTTTCAGACCTACCCAGTTAACAATTAAACCCTCTGTTAAGTCTAAGCCTCCCATAAAAGCAAAGAAACATACACAGCAATCTTCAGGGCAGGCTTCCATGCCTAAGAAGCAAATGCTAAAAATGGCCGAAGACCTAATCACCCTGATCAGAGGGTCCCAACCCCCTCCAGATAAAAGGCCCAGACAAGAAGCAGCTATGAATCTTCAGACCAGGTGTCCATTTCCTCTGACTCATCCTCGGACCTAGGGTATTGCTTACCCCCTTATGAGGATTCTGATGCTGAGGAATCCATTCCATCAGCCTTTCCGCCTGAGGATTACTCCTTTGGGGAGACCTTACATACCATGAGGGAGCATTTCCACTGGGAAGGCCAGGATTACTCAGAATCCAAGAAAAGGCTCAGAGACTTCCTTTTATTGCCTCAACACAGACCCCTTGCTATTCCGCCAGTGTTAGATATTGTGGATGATGTATACACTGAATCCAGCTTAAACCCTGATTCCTTACCAGCAGCCCCAGTTAAGCCAGGTAGATATTACAGAGTCCCTGACTCTCACAAATGTCTATACAAAAGCCCTGTTGCTGACCCTGAAACTATTTTGCAGGGACCCAAAGGGATTAAGACCTCATCAGCTAAAAACCCAGTCCCCTCTGACAGAGATTCTAGAGCATTAGACAGATGGGGCAAGAAAGTTTATACATCTGCAACTTTAGCCATGAGACCCTTAAATTGCCAGTTTCACATGCTAAAATATCAGCAATTTTTAATGTCTCAGTTGAAACAAAAGATGCTTCCAGATTCAGATCCTCCTAATTTGAAAGAAATGCAGGATTTATTGCATGCAACTGAACAAGTGGGAAAACATACTTTGCAATGTGGTTTTGATTCCTTAGAGGCCTCCTGTAGAGCAGCAGTTACAGGCTCTGTCATTAGAAGGCATGCTTGGTTAAAAGAACATACGTTACCAGATCATGTTAAGGCCAAATTACTGGATGCACCTTTGCAACGGGATGTGTTGTTTGGAGTTAAGGCAGAGGAGGTATTAAAAAAGATGGAAGATAAGGCAAAATCTATGCAAGCGGTCAAAGATTTCTTACAGGTTCAACCTCCTCGTTTCAGCAGAAATTGGCCAACAAAAAATTGGTCCTTTCCAGTCACAGACAGACCTCAAAGGGGCAGATATAGATGTCCAAGAGGTAGAGGTCAGACACAAGGCCCTTACAGACCTCGACAATCGGGTGCACCAGGCCAGAAAGAAGGGGAAGACAGTCCTCAACCTTATAAAAAACAGTCTCAATGACTTCCCACTACAGCTGCCAAACAGCTCCCTCTTGGCAGCCCCCTTAGGAGGAAAACTGGCTCTTTTCTATCACAATTGGCATTGCATCACCAAAGACAAATGGGTTCTCAACATCATATCTCAAGGTTACAGGTTCCACTTCCACACTCTTCCAAGGTTAAAAGAAATGCCAAATCTGCCACCAAATCAATGGGCAGAGGCTCAAAAACAAATTACAGCACTCATGGACATGAGAGCTATTCAAAAGGTACCACCACAAGAGCAAGGACAAGGATTTTACTCGACTCTTTCTGGTTCCCAGAAAGAACAAAGCCTGGAGACCCATTCTAGACCTTTCTTCTCTTAACACTTACCTGGGTATTCCGAAATTCAAAATGTTGACACTACAGCAGCTTCTTCCCATGCTGGGCAAGAAAGCTTGGCTCGTGACTTTGGACCTCAAAGAGGCATACCTGCATGTCCCTATCAGACAAAACTGCAGAAGATACCTCAGATTTCTAGCAGGTTCAATGCACTATCAATTCTCTGCACTGCCCTTTGGCTTATCTACTGTGCCCAGGGTCTTCACAAAGTGCCTGGCACCAGTAATTGCATTTTGTAGGCAAAAAGGAATTCAAATTTACCCATACCTGGATGACTGCCTAATCCAAGCAGAGAGCAAGGACATTCTATAAAGCATCTGGTGTACGTGCAAAAGTTATTAAGTTGCCTGGGGTACACAGTAAACTAAAAGAAATCAAAACTAGTGCCCTCATAACAGATAATATTCCTGGGTGCCAGCTTAAACACAACGGCCCAGATGGCTTATCTCACGCCAGACAAGCAAGGACAACTGACTCAGTATTTTCATTTAATGGCAGCAAAGACCCAACTCCCTGCAAGAAAATTTCTGCAGGCCTTGGGCTACATGGCATCTTGCATACTACTAATTCCATATGCCAGACTGCATATGAGGAAACTACAATGGTACCTAAAGAGTGTATGGTCTCAACACTGTCAAAATTTGGGAACAGTTATACCACTAATTCCTTGCCTACAACACGAGTTTCAATGGTGGGCTCAAGTTTGTCACCTCAACAAGGGACAGTCTTTTACTCAACCCACAGCCAGGCAGACACTGACAACAGATGCATCGGATTACGCCTGGGGAGCACACATGGCAGGAAAATGTATTCAGGTTGAGTGGCCCGCAGAACAAAGACATCTCCACACCAGTCAAAAAGAGATGCTACCTGTACAAAATGCAGTTATATCTTTCAAGGACCTGCTACATCCAGGACAACTACTACTAAAGACAGACAACACCACAGTTATGTGGTACATAAACAGGCAAGGGGGCACACACTCCTACCCCCTCTGCGGACAAGCCATGAACTTGTGGAACACAGCTTTAAACTACCAAGTTCATCTGCAGGCACAATTCCTGCCAGGAGAGAAAAACACACTGGCAGACGACTTAAGCAGAAACATCACGTTTCCTCACGAATGGCAATTGAGTCCACAAATATTCAGAATGATAGCACAAAAATGGGGGAAACCAGACATAGATTAGTTTGCAACCCCGATGAACTGCCAACTACAGAAATTCTGCGCAAGGAGCTACCATCCACAAGCATGGAAAGTGGATGCCCTCTCGTTCAGCTGGAAAAAACTACAACTGTACGCTTTCCCGCCATTACCTCTCCTTCCAAAGGTACTCATAAAAGTCAGGCAGGAAGAGCCAAAGATGATCCTGATTGCACCAGACTGGCCACGCGAGCACTGGTACCCAATCTTAAAGAACTTAGCACAAGAACCACCCTGGATTTTGCCTCAAATCCCACAGCTGTTGACACAACACAGCAATCAGATACTTCACAGCCAGCTAAAGACCTTAAATCTAGCTGCATTGAAAATTCCTTAACCAAGCAAGCACTGCCTCTCTCCAAAGCTGTTATGGATGTCATTCTGGAGGCCAGAAGGCCTAGCACCAGGAAAGCCTACTCGAATAAATGGAAGAGACTCTGTGCCTGGAACCAAGCACACAGCCTTGACCCTCTTGTACCAAACATTCCTCAGATACTTCAGTACTTAACTGAGATGCTGGACAAGGGCCTCTGCTTCTCATCCATCAAGATTCATGCCTCAGCCACTTCTGCTCATTACAACACGGATCCACCAATTTTTTCAAATCCTTTGTTCAAACAGTACCTCAGAGGGGCTAAAAACATGAGACCACCCTGTAGAGCACCTACACCAACTTGGGACCTCAACTTTGTTTTGGAAAAATGAACCTTACCTCCTTTTGAGCCAGCTAACACAGCAGATTTAAAATACATCTCTTGGAAGACTGCTCTGCTACTGGCAATAACATCAGCACGAAGAGTTTCAGAATTACAGGCACTAATGGCAGTGGAACCGTTCCTCATCTTCCACCAGGACAGGGTGTCCTTAAGAACTAACCCTACGTTTATGCCAAAGGTAGTATCAAGTGTGGCTCTAAATCAAGCTATTCACTTGCCAACTTTTTATCCAAAACCACAGAACAAAGGGGAGAGACTACTACATTCCTTGGACATTCACAGACAGTTACGCTTCTACTTGGACAAAACCAAAGCTTTCAGAAAATCTGAGCAATTATTGGTAGCATACGCTGCAGGATCACAGGGAAAAGCCATTTCAAAGCAGATTATTTCAAAATGGATAGCTCACTGTATATGTTTTTGCTATACCAGCCATGGGAAACCTGTACCTTGCAGCATTAGATCTCACTCCACCAGGGCAACAGCCACTTCAACTGCCTACCTCAGTATAGTGCCTACCAAGGATATTTTAGAAGCAGCAACATGGAGTTCTATCCATACCTTCACCAAACATTACCATTTGCCTTTATATTCCAAATCCAGAGCTGGCTTTGCCACTGCTGTGCTGCAGGGCCTTATAGCCACCCCTAATGCCTTATAGATCCATCCTCCCTACCTCCGCTTTGGGATTCCACCCAAGTGTAATGACTGCAGCAGTGTCACACGATGAACCTAGTACAGTTTTGTACCTACCATAAATGTATATGTTCGAGTGTAGACACTGCTGCAGTCCAGGTTACCCTCCCTCCTTCCCCTCTTACTTTCTGGTACGTACCAAGCTCTTATGCCCTTATTTCCTAAAGGGAGTATTTGCTGGTAATTAAAAATGGTTGTTTGCTTTTCTATTATATATTTTACTAGCAATTTGCAAGGCCTACCTATTTGGGGGCACCTGACATCTGGGGCAAGAAAAACTGAAGAAAATGGTGTCGGCTGCATCTTATATCCCCCTGGCGCACTGACGTCAGGGAAGAAGCGACAGCAACACTGATGCCGGACCAAGATTTTGGAACTCAGGCCGACTGGGGAACCGCCTGACGGCAGGATAACCCAAGTGTAATGACTGCAGCAGTGTCTACACTCGAACATCTACATTTATGGTAGGTACAAAACTGTAGTTTTTGGCTGCCCTCCTGGATACCTTTTCAACTGCTTCAGTGCCCCTGATTCTCAGCCCCCAACACCCAAGAAACATGATAGATTTTACAAAGTGCCTGACAAATGTAAATTTCTTTATAAATGTCCTTCTGCTGATCCTTCTTTAATGTCTGTTTCTTCTGACAAACCCTGCAAGCTGTTGCTCTCTGCCAAGTTTCTCCCTTCAGACAAGGACAGTAGGGTTGTGGAGAGGCTGGGTAAAAGGGTTTATACTGCTGCCACTTTATCCTTTAGGGCCATCAACTGCCAGACTCACATGAACAAGTATGTTTTGGCCCTCCTTTCTCAGGTTTCCAAAGTGGTTTCTGACCTTCCTCACTATGAGGGGAAGGCTTCTACCCTTTCCCTGTTGGGCTGTACCTCTCGAGTTGCTTGCCACTCTTATCAAATGCAGCTGCGATGTAGTTGATGCCTCCTCCAGGGCTGTGGCCTTTTGTTCAGTTATGAGTCTTAAGTTTTGGCTTTGTTTTCAGGCTTTACCTGATTACATTAAAGCCAAATTGTTGGATGCTGCTTTGGATATTAAAAATCTTTTTGGTGCTGCCGCCATCAAATTTTTCATGTCTCTTCCAAATAAGGGAAAAGCCTTGCAGGACTTGAAACATATTTTTCGACCTCCTATTCCTAAGTTTCAGAGGAATTATCCCTCCAAATCTGTTTTTGTTCATAGACAGTCCCTCCCTCCGCCTGAGGGAAAAAGAGTTCTAGATTTATGCCTCATACAAGGTCTACTCAAACCCCTACCTCCCAGAAACCTGATTTTCAGGATAACCCAGGTTCCATTTGACAGTTTGTTTCCCTTTGGCCAGATTCCCTTATCCCTTCATCTTTCCCTGTCTCTTCCAAATTGTCAAGGATTTCAACAGACTCTTAGGTTCTGTCCATCATCTGCCAAGGATCTTTCATGGTTTGGAAATTACTCCCTCTTTATGGACATCCCTCAACCTCTTTGGGAGTAAATTCTTTTTTTTCCGGAGATGTTCAGTTCTCTCTTAGTCCAGGGCACCATTCAGGGTGTACCTCTTACCTAGGTAGGGAGAAGTTTTAGTACAGAATGTTTTGGTAACCAGAAAGGAGGGCACTTGGAGATCAATTTTGGATCTTTCCCATTTCAGCACCTTTCTCAAAATTCCTTCCTTTCTGATGTTGTTTCTTTAGACTTTAATTCCCCTTCTTCTACGCCTGTCCTTTCTGGTCTCAATGGATCTCAAGGATGCCTACCTTCATATCCCCATCCATTCCCTTTTCTGGAAATTTTTACATTACTGTGTTTCTTCCATGCATTTTCAGTTAGCTGTTTTGTCCTTTGGTCTCTGTCATGCCCCAAAGATATTCACCAAATCCCTCGCTCTTGTCATTGCCATTTGCAGGATGAGAGAAGTTCACATCTTTCCCTACCTGGATGATCTGTTCATTCAGGCTTCTTCCCCAGGTGCTCTGCTGCAGGATCTCAAGTTTACCGTTTCTTTTTTGCAGGGTCTAGAGTTCACCATAAACTTCCAGAAATCACCTCTGATGCCTTCTTAGTATCATATTTTCCTCTCTTTAAGGCTTCAGACATTCCCCATGTTAGCATCTGTGCAACCCCCAAGGTCCTCTCTCTCACTGTTTTTTCCAGTCTCTACTTCCTGTGGATTTTGTCATGGTGTCAGGCTCCTCAGTTTCATGGCTTCTGCCATTCCCATGCTCCCTCTGGCCAGTCTCCACACGAAAAAGCATCAGTGGTAACACAAGTCAGTGTGGCTCCACCACTGTCACCCCCTGGACTTCCCGGTACTCTTCCTTCCCTGTCTCAAGCTCGAGCTTCAGTGGTGGATTCTTTAACTTTTTCTCAATCTGGTGCTTCTTTTCCAAGCTCTAGTCCTGACTTAAGAGCTCTTTACAGATGCTTCAGACAGGGATGCCCACCTTTGGCTCTCTCAAGGTTCAGGATCTCTGGCGTCTTCATCAGAGATCACATCACATCAGTGTAAAGGAGATGAGAGGTCTGCTTTTAGCTCTTCAGGCTTTTCATTCCCTCTTTCATCCTGGGTCCTCTCAAAGTTTTCTCCAACAATACCAGAGTTATATAGTATGCCAGTAAGTGGAGGGAGGAGGGGTTTCAAGGGCTTCTCTTCTTTGCAGACTAGCTTTTCAGGTCTTGAGATCCACAGTAGCTATCTTGTATCAAGTGACTCTTCAGGTTGTATACATTTCTTCAGAGCACAATCTAGTGGCAGGCTATTTGAGCAGGTCCAGCACATAAGGTCACGAATGGATGCTTCACAGAGATGTGCTCCTAGACATTGTCCATCAGTGGAGTATTCCTGAGGTAGATCTTTTTGCCTTCATTCTGAACAGACAGCTTCTCTATTCTGTTCCAGAGTCCCAAATCCTCTGGCTTGGAAAGTGGACACCCTGTGTTTTCCTTGGAAATGGATGTTTCTGTACACCGTCCCACCCCTTCCTCTGTTACGAGTCTTAGATCAGGCAGGATTCTCCCAGAGTTTTGCTAGTGACTGCCTTTTGGCCCAGACAGCATTAGTTCCCCCTTCTTTGTGACTTGGTCAGGAGCAGTCACTACAAGTTAATTCACCAGGTGGATCTACTCACACATGACAAGGGGTCTCTTATCCATCCTCACTTGTTCACTCTTCAGCTGGTACTGTGGGTGATAGGGTTTTAATCCCTTTTAGGCACCTCTGTGCTGAGGACATGTGTTGGGCCCTGCAAGAAGCCAGGAAACCCACTGCCAAGAAATCATACATGTCCAAATGGAAAACATTTTCTGTCTGATGCTTCTCTCACCATCAGGATCACCTATTTGTGGAGATTCCTCTGGTTCTTTCTTGTATGATCTGCTTCATGCTGGGTTTAGAATACTCTTCAATTAAAGCTCACCGGTCAGCATTTTCTGCTTATCTGTCCTTGCTTCATTCTCTGCTTGACCTGAAATCTAGAGGCCAATTTCTTAAAGGCATATTTCATATCAGGCCTCTCAGGAAGCCTGTTCCTCCTTCCTGGGACCTCAATTTTGTAAATGAAAAATTGACTCGGGCTCCTTTTGAGCCTTCTTCAGCTTCCTTGCAACATTGTACTGTTCTTCTTTTTGCTGTCACTTCAGCCAAGAGAACGCTGAACTTCAAGCTGTCATGGCTGTTTTTCCTTTCTTAGTTTTCCACAGAGACAGGGTGTCTCTTCGTACTAACCCTTCTTTCATGCCAAAGGTAGTCAATGAGTTGTCCTTTAATCAGTCTATTCATCTTCCTTCCTTTTTTTTCCCCCTTCTACACAGTCTGCAAAGGAGAAGGTTCTTCACACCTTGGATTTGCATAGACAGCTCCGATATGATTTGGATAAAACTAATGTTTTTGACAAATTTAAGTAGGTCTTTCTTTCATTTCATCCCAGTTCTTTCTGTTTGGCAGTTTCTAAGCAAACCATCTCTTCCTGGATTTTAAGGTCATTTCTTTTTGTTATTCTTTACATGATAAATGTCTTTCCTCATGAGTAAAAGCTCATTCTCTCAGGGCTGTTGCCTCCTCTTGTGTTTATTTCAAGGGTCTGAATATCAAATCCATCCTTGAGGTTGCTTCTTTGTCCTCTGTTCATACTTGCACTAAGCATTACAAGTTGGATGTTATTTCCAGGGCCAGAGCTGGCTTTGCCAGGGCTGTCATTCATGGCTTTCTTGGAGGGCTGTTGTGTGCCACCCTCCTCCCAGGTTTCATGTTGAGCTTTAATACTCTTCCTTCATTTCTGAATACTGCAACAGTGATGTGGAGGGACGTAGTACAGTTGTGTAAAATCTTACCATAACAGTAGTTGTTCTCTTCACTGTTGTAGTATTTGCTCCTTTCCCTCTGCTGTAGGCTTTTCTTTCTTGCCCTACTGGCTGCTCTCCTTTTTCTTATGGATGCACTTTTTTTTCTGTTTGCATTCATTTTCCTGAATCATACTCTGTTGAGTCATCGTAATCTACACACTTATGCAAAAAGTTGAAATGCTGAATCCCGCTGTACCCAACTAAAACACCAGAACTCGAAACTCCCTACCGCTCTGGATCTAGGAACGTTAACGTTAACATGGGTGGAGAAGGGGGAGAGAGTTGTCAGATGGAGATATCAGTGTTCAGCATTTTCATCGTTCAGTTTTTGGACATCTTGTAAGTTGGATTTAACAGAGTATGATTCAGGAAAATGAATGTAAACCATTTTTCCCTTATCCCTAGGGGACATTCTGTTCCTCCTGGGGCTTTTCTGAGTGTGCGCGTTTTGTAAGTCACTTTTATGCACCTTGTATGATGTGCGGGGCCTGTAAATACTGAAGGCTTTGGTATGCTGGTCGGACATTCGGTAGTCCTTGACAGGAGATCCATTTGGTTGTGAATATTGCAACACTGAAGACAAGGAGATCTACTGTTAATGGTAAGGTTTTACACATCTGTACTTTCCTTATTGCATGTATAAAATGCGCTTTAATATTATATTAAATAATATAATTATATTGTATTGTATTGTATTACAGTGCAATGAAAAGGTATTTGCCCCCTTCCTGATTTCTTATTTCTTTGCATGTTTGTCACACTTAAATGTTTCAGATCATCAAACAAATGTAAATATTAGACAAAGATAACCCAAGTAAACACAAGATGCAGTTTTTAAGTGATGATTTTATTTATTAAGGAAAAAACACTATCCAAACCTACGTGGCCTTATATGAAAAAGTAATTGCCTCTTAAACCTAATAACTGGTTGTGTCACCCTTAGCAGCAACACCTGCAATCAAGCATTTGCGATAACTGGCAATGAGTTTTTCGCATCACTGTTCAGGAATTTTGGCCCACTCTTTTTTGCAGAATTGTTTTAATTCAGCCATATTGGAGGGTTTCTGAGCATGAACTGCCTTTTTAAGGTCATGCCACAGCATCTCAATTGGATTCAAGTCTGGACTTTGACTTGGCCACTCCAAAACCTTCATATTTTTTTTAAGCCATTCAGAGGTGGATTTGCTGGTATATTTTGGATCATTGTCCTGCTGCAGAACCCAAGTTCTCTTCAGCTTGAAGTCACGAACTGATGGAAGAACATTCTCCTTCAGGATTTTTTGGTAGCGAGCAGAATTCATGGTTCCATCAATCACAGCAAGTCGTCCAGGTCCAGAAGCAGCAAAGCAGCCCCAGACCATCACAGTACCACCACCATGTTTGACTGTTGGCATGATGCTCTTTTTCTGAAATGCTGTGTTACTTTTACGCCAGATGTAACGGGAAGCACACCTCCCAAAAAGTTCAACTTTTGTTTCGTCAGTCCACAGAATATTTTCCCAAAAGACTTGGGGATCATCTAGATGTTTTTTGGCAAAAGTGAAACTAGCCTTTATGTTCCTTTTGGTCAGCAGTGGTTTTCGCCTTTGAACTCTGCCATGCATGCCATTTTTGCCCAGTCTCTTTTTTATGGTTAAGTCATGATAACTGACCTTAGCTGATGCAGGTGAGGCCTGCAGTTCTCTAGATGTTGTTCTGGGTTATTTTGTGACGTCTTGGATGAGTCGTTGCTGCGCTCTTTGGGTAATGTTTATAGGCCGGCCACTCCTGGGAAGATTCACCACTGTTCCATGTTTTCTCCATTTGTGGATAATGGGTCTCACCATGGTTCGCTGAAGTCCCAAATCTTTAGAAATGGCTTTGTAATGATAGATGCCAATTGCTTTGTTTCTTATCTGTTCCGGAATTTCTTTAGATCACGGCATGATGTCTTCCTTTTTGGGATCCTTTGGCCTACTTCACTTTGTCTGACAGGTTCTTTTTAAGTAATCTCTTGATTCAACAGGTCTGGCAGTAATCAGGCCTGGGTGTGGCTAGTGAAGTTGAACTCAGCTTTCCCAAAAATGTGATTAACCTCAGTTACTTCATGATTTAACAAGTGGGACAATTACTTTTTCACATAAGACCATGTAGGTTTGAATAGTTTTGTCCTTAATAAATAAAATCATCACTTAAAAACTGCATTGTGTGTTTACTTGGGCTATCTTTGTCTAATATTTACATTTGTTTGATGATCCAAAACATTTGTGTGTGACAAACATGCAAAGAAATAAGAAATCAGGAAGGGGGCAAATACTTTTTCATTGCACTGTATATTATATTATATATTATATTATATTGTATTGTATTTTTTGCAGTTACAATGTTATATTTAGAAGTCTATTAAGTATTTACACTTTATTTTAATGTAAACTACTTAATCCTCCCATTTCAACTAATTCACTGTTTTTCAGGATTATAACTTTTTAACTATTGGGAATTTTTTTAATGAACTTTTAGGGTAGTAGTTTTAGGAACTCTTCTGTTTAACTGCATTGTGGCTTTTTGAAATTCTTTTTGTAAATTATTGTAATAGAGGTATTTTTGTAAGTCATGTTTTAGAACTGAGTTGTACCGCTTCAGTAAGTAGAATGTCATTTTTAAGTGGTGATAGGCCATAGATGACATTTTGAACATTTGAGCTCAGAGCACCATATTTTGGCAGAGTTATTGGCATCTGTTGCAAATATTAACTAAAAAAGTGTTGCCCATTTTAACTGACTGATATTTGTGCAGGGTTGCCATTTAAAGTATTCAGAACTTTACCAGAAAATTTTATTTTCAGGGTAGCTGCTAAAAATAACCTTTTTCCAGACTGTGTTGTGTGTTAGTGCACAATTCATTTAATAAACTGTTTTTCATTTGTTTCAGAGATTGTTTTGAATCTGAGATGCCAGTGTTCAGTTCATCGTGGTTCAGGTGGTGATAGCACAAAGATGATATGGTGACAATTTGAGCTCAAAATTCTGTTTTAGCAGAGTTATGAGCATTTGTTGAAAGTGGTGTTAATAAAAATTCTCTCTATTCCTGAGCTGTATTGTTTTTTACTTCTATTTCAGGCCAGAATTGGTGATATGGTGAGGGAGAGTAGCTGCTTAGAGAGATTTTGAAAGCTGTGAGTGAAAATGGGTGGGAGGACTAAGTAGTCTGCTCTAGTTTACTGCGCTGCAGGAAATACATTTGGTGCTTGTTCCTCTATCACAGATGACAAGCAGGTGGGATAGTTCCTTTAGATGCTTTATTACACAGAAACAGCAGGATGGATAGCATCATCATCATCAAATATAAACGAACTGGTTAAAAGACAGACCTTACATGCTTACATCTTAACAGCTTACTACAAAATGGCAGTCAGGCTTGCAAGTGCTTAGTATTTATACACTTGTGCAAGTCCTTGGATCACTTCTTAAAGAGACATACACACATTGATCTACAGTGGGTGACTGTAATTTGACTGATCAGTATTCTTGTCATATATACAAGATCTGATGTTATTTTCATTCGTTCCTCAACCTGTCCGTTTCGGATCCAACTCAGCCACTTTACAAGCTATCCAACTCGGCCACTTTACAAGCTTTGGATCCAAAGCTTGAGCTTCTTCTCTCTATGCCATAATGCTTCATTCTCCCTGATTACCTCAGATCTCATTTGCCTCATGTATGACATGCATCAATGTTACTTCGCTCTTTAGCTTCTTCAGTGTTTTTTTGAGATCTGAATCCGTAAGTTGGCCTTGAACCTTGTTTTTTCCTTGGTTTCTGCTATCCCTCTCCTCACTTTTTTCCTCCTAGCCAAAAAAAAAAAAAAAAAACTTTGTTTGTACGGGCCTTCCCTTTTTCTTCTTCTTCTTGCTTTCTCTTTTTACTAGATATTCTTTGTGTTTCACTGTTGCAGTCATCACCTGTGGGTTATTCCTGCTGTGGTAGCCCTCGGCCGGCCCGAATACAAGAGTCCATGTTTTTCTGCATTGGCTGCTCTCGCTTGTTGACTGACGTCAGGTTGTCAGTGCTATAAAGCAAACAGGTGGTGCAATAGTGCTCAAAACTAAACTAAATAACCAAAAAAGAGCACTAAAGTTGCAAGTTCTCAGAACCAATTTATTAAGGTAAAAGTTTAGCGCTTTCGTCAATACAATTGACTTCTTCAGAACAAAAAACATCATTCAAAACAAATTTAAATAATAAGTACTAAATACTAATTGGTTCTCTTTCCACCAATGACATAACTTAATATTCCAGTTCATGAATATTGATTGTAATCCATGAGTATTCAATGCTTAAAGTAAAAAAGCACCACAAAAACTTGTGCACATTGTACAGTGAATTGGAAAATAGAAAAAAATCGACCTGAACTCTTAAAAATATAATTACAATATATACAAAATTCAAAAAACCTTCGTAAATATGAATTTATGATCAAGAGATTCATTTCCTAGATACTAAGATATTACAGGCCCAAGATAAATGTATTTCTAGAATTTACCGTAAAACACCTTTTGCAATAGTTATTTACACTTTGATAGCCATCATCTTACATTTCAGAAGAAAAGCAGGACCTCCTCTTTGCCAAAACCCTCCTAGCTTCCTTAGGGTTCACCATCAACAAGAAGAAATCAAAGCAAACACCCTCCAGGAGGATCATCATTTTGGGAGCTCATCTGGACACAGCATCCCAAATGGCCTTCCTATCCCCAGAAAATTAGAGCTTCCTGCCTCTCTACTTTACCCAGCTGGCTTCCCGAAGTCACCTCACGGTGAGGAAGTTCCTGCAAGCCTTAGGGTACATGGCATCTTGCATCTTTCTAATTCCTCTGGCCAGGCTTCACATAAGAAAACTTCAGTGGTATCTAAAGAAGCTTTGGTGTCAGCACTCTCAGCCTCTAGAGACCTCTCTCCCTCTGATCCCCTGTATAAGGACTGAGTTTCTCTGGTGTGTAGGGGCCTGTGCCAAGAACAAGGGTCTTCACTTCATCCTACACCCTACTGGGCAGACCATCACCACTGACGCCTTAGGCATTGCTTGGGGCACTCACCTAGCAGGCAGGTGCACCCAAGGCCTTTGGGATGCCCAGCACCTTCCCTTACACATCAACCAGAAGGAAATGATGGCAGTAGAAAAGGCTCTGACATCCTGCAAACCCCATCTCAGGCCAGGGGTTCTCCTTATCAAAACAAACAACACCATAGTAATGTGGTACATCAACAAACAGGGAGGGACCCAATCTTACCCTCTGTGCAGGCTAGCCATGAACCTCTGGCTGACAGCCTCCTCCATGGGATTACACCTAATAGCCCAATACCTACCAGGGATCAACAACACCCTGTCAGACCACTTAAGCAGAAACTTACTGGGCCCTCACGAATGGCAGCTCCACAGAAATATCTTTTTTGCAAGTCACTCAGGAGTGGGGAACTCCGGAGGTGGATCTCTTTGCTTCGCACCTCAACCACCAGCTAAGAAAATTCTGTACCAGGGAGTATCACCATCTAGTGTGGAAGATGGATGCCTTGACGTTTCCCTGGAATACCCTCTTTGTGTTCGCATACCTTCCTCTGCCTCTTATTCCCAAGGTACTGATCAAGATAAGGGGGGAGAGACCAAAGGCCATCCTCATTGCTCCAGATTGGCCCAGACTGTGTTGGTACCCCTTGCTACGCAGTCTGACATCAAAGCCTCCCAGGCAACTTCCCATGAACTCAGACCTCTTGACTCAGGTGGGGGGAGGGGTGCCACACCCAGACTTGCAGACTCTCAAACTGTCAGCATGGTTAATACTCTAAAAGCAAACAAGGGCCCTGTTAAGCAAACGGGTCCTTGACATTATCACAGAGGCCAGAAGGCCCAGCACCAGAAAATCTTACGCAGGGAAATGGAAAAGAGCCAGTCCAGAGGGGGCAGTTCCTCACAACCTTCCATCCCTCTTATTCTGGACTGTCTAGCAGAGTTGCTCAATAGTGGCCTCTCCTTCTCTTCTGTTAAAATCCACACCTCAGCCATTTCGATAAAGACCAGCCCCTGTTCTCACATCCTTTGATTATACAATTCTTCAGAGGGGCTTCCCAGAAAGCCACCCACACCAGCCTGAGACCTGAATTATGTTTTGGAAAAACTAACCTTACCACCCTTCGAACCTGCTGCTTCAGCAGAACTGAAGTGCCTCTCCTGGAAGACTACTTTCCTACTAGCTATCACCTCACCCAGAAGGGTTTCAGAACTTCAGCCTCTGATAGCCATTGACCCCTTCATCATTTTCCATGCAGACAGGGTCTCCCTGAGTACTAACCCTTCCTTTATGCCCAAGGTGGTATCTAATGTGAGACTCAACCAGGCCAGTCATCTACCCATCTTCTTCCTTAACCTTCAAAACAAGGGGGAAAGAATTCTGCACTCACTAGACGTGCACAGACAGCTCAGATACTACCTGGACCGTACTAAACCCTTCAGGAAAACAGACCAACTTCTTGTCAGCTTTACCCCAGGGGCAGAGGGGAAGCCCATTTCCAAGCAAACCATGCTACAGATTACATGGAAAACCACCCCATAAGTCTATTTGTTTCTATTCGTTCTAGGGCAGCCTCCACTTCCACAGCATTCCTTAGAGGAGTTCCCACTAGGGACATCTTGGAAGCTGCCAACTGGACCTCTGTCCATACTTTTACAAAGCATTACCACCTACCTCTTTTCTCTAAGGCTAGGGCAGGTTTTGCCTTTGCAGTTCTGCAGGGCATGCTTACCCATGCCTAGGTCTCTAACTAATCCTTCCATCCTTCCACCCCTCTCCTCAGCTTTGGGAATCCTCCCACAGGTGATGACTGCAGCAGTGAAACACGAAGAACATAGTACAGTTGTGTACACTTACCATAAATGTAGATGTTCGAGTGTGTTCACTGTTGCAGTCCTGGTTTCCCCTCCCTCCTTTCCCCTTAAATCCTCTTTCCTTAGGGAGACATATGCTTCTTATGGTGGCTTTTAGCTGCCAGGACCACTTTACCATATTTCCTTGGGCTTCTGACTGGTTAGGGCAAGAAAAACTGATGTAATGGTGTCGGCTGCCTTGCTTTATAGCACTGATGACCTGACGTCAGTCAACAAGCGACAGCAGCCAATGCAGAAAAACATTGACTCTGGTAAAGGACTTGCTTCCTACTACTTCTTGTATGCCTTCCTCTTTAGAGGCTGAAACCCCCATCAAAAAACATAGAGACCATAGAACATAGAAAGGGTTCCCCTGAGAGATCCTCCTCCGTCCTGCCAAAGATCATCTCCTGTCAAGGAGGCCTCTCCCAAGAGAGTGTGTCCAGACCACCTTCAGCGTCGTCCTCTGTCAGGTCTTCCTGGAGCTTGTCTGAGCATGAAATGGATAGACTGATGAGGAAATTTCTCAAGACACAGATCCAGATGGGGCTTTTGCCAACTCCATCCTCTTCCTGATCTGTGAACAGACTTTCTCCCTTACACCCCGTAGCTCGTTCTCCGATCCGACTTCTGCTTCAGAATTGTCTGATCTGATGGCTTCGAGAACTGAGACAAAGTATCTGGTAGTAGTCATTACTTTGAGTCTGACTACCTCCCTGATGCACTCTGCTCTGACAATGTCAGGACCTGGAGCATCTCAGAGCCGAAGTTTAGATGTTGAGTCTTGGGGGGGGGGGGGGCTTACTTTAAATCCGAAGTTTTCAGAGCTGTTGCTTCCCCCCAGAGCCTCTAAGTTTGACAGCTCTGCTCTGACTACCCCTTTGGAGTTGAGGATTGCGAGGGCTCCAGAAAAGTCTTCTCCAACAGCTTTGGCTCTGGAGGGATGACTCTCTGATCCTTGTAGTCCATCTGGCTTCAAGGTGGTGGAGAGGGTCCTCTCCCACCCTTGGGGACTCCCGGTTCTTCCTTCATCGGATCTGATCACCACCTCCATGGGATCTGTTGCATAGACTTCTCGTCGACCAGTTGGACAGCTGGTTCCGGTAAACCTCCAAGCCCATGCAACTGTAGAACCTCTGAATATCCTTCTGTTCTTTACATGAGGGAGATTGCTTGCAAAGCAACCCGACATCAGCCAGTATACAAGTGCCTAGGGTGCAAGGTACGTAGCACTTAGGTTGCTATTGGACGTAGCCCATAAAAATGACGCATGCACGCACCATCCTCAGAACTTCTTTGCCGCCAGACAAAACGTGTCTTCCATACGTAGTGTATTCGCTGAATAATTTTCAGTCTCAGCGTCTCAGATGAGTGCCCTTTTGGGGAATCCTTTAATACTTTTTGGTTGTGTATAGGATTTAATGTCATCCAAGAGGGGCAAATGCCAATGTGGACACCAGATTCCATACAAGGACAACCACCAGCAGTACCTTTTCTGTCTTGGCCCTTCCCATGACCATAAGGCTTGCCCTATTTGCCAATCCTTTGTTACCAAGAAGAAATAGGTTGAATTCTCTTTCCATTTACTTAGAAAATCAGTGGTTAGAACTTCTCACTAAAAGGATGGAGGGTCCCTCAGGTGCGGAGGCTGAGTCGTTAGTGAAGTGGAAGGTCAAGAAACCTAGGTCGGAAGCTTTGGCTACATCTCCAGTGCCAAACATCTCTCCAGAGACTGTCTGTAGTCTGGAGATATGATTAGGGCCGTTGTCTGATCCACAGGCCAAACCAGTAACAGAGGTCACCTTGGAGCAAGATATCAGTACTTCGTTGGAGGTACCACAGGCGTCTGGTATGGAAGTCCAAGGGGAACCCAACTCTTAATCTCTGAAGGCCCTAGGGTAATCCCGACCATTCTAGTTAGGGAGGAAGTGGATTCAGACGTAATCAAGTGTAGGCCTGTGTCCGGCCCACCGTCCCTAAGTAGAGTTGATATTCTTAGCAAAAAGAACCAAAGGTTAAACATGTTTCTCCACCATCTGATCCTCAAAAGGATTAACAGGGCTTTTCACAGGGCATTTTTAATGATGTTATGTCCCTTAGACCCCCTCCAGAAGTTACTGTACCTACCTCTCCCTGGACTGTTTCACCTCAAAAGACGGGAAGAAACCTTTTCAGAAGAGGAACAATCTTTTGATGATGAGTCACTGGCCTGTAGAACACAGATCTCCTCCCCACTAGATTATGCTTCTCCAGAGGAAGACTAATGGGGCTGAGTTGGCAGCAGAGGAAATATCCTTTAGTGACACCTCGATCAAGATGTAAGAACATTTCAAGTGGGAAGCACTGAAATGTCAGACGTTAAAGCTACTATGACTTACTACAGGTGGACACTCCCAGTCCCTCAGCTGTCCCCCCATATCCTTCCTGCATTCTTAGATGTATTTGCATCTTCAAGAAAACTCCATATTCACAGTCTCCAGCACACAAAAAAATGGACAGATTGTATAGGTTCCTGCAGACTGCAAGTTCATTTTCAAAGCACCCTTGGCTGACCCATCAGTCATCACTGTAGCTTCAGACAAACCCTCTAGGCTTCTTCCCTCAACCGCCCTGCTTCCTTCTGACATGTACAGCAGATATTTAAAGAGACTGGGGAAAAAAGTGTGTACGTCCACCACACTTGCCTTTAGGAACAATCAGGTACCAAACCCACATGACAAAATACTCTCTAGAGCTCTCGTCCTAGGTTATCTAAAATATTTTCAGATTTGCCTAATTCTGAGAGTAAATCTCTGACTACATCCTTGTTGGGTGCAACCTCTCAGGTCACCCGCCACTCAGTTAAATTTAGCTATAATGCTGCAGAGGCTTCCATTAGGACAGCTGCCTTCGGATCTGTCCTTAGAAGATTTGTATGGTTAAGACTTCAACCCTTACCAGAGGATATCAAATCTAAATTGATGGATGCTCCTCTGGACAATTTAGCCCTGTTTGGCCCTGCAGCCTGCTGACCTATTTAAAGTTTTCCAGGAGAAGGGTAAGGAGATGCAGGACTTAAAACACCTCCTGGTGTCTCCTGTCCAAAAGTTCCAGAGACACTATCCTTCTAAGCTGTGTGTTGTCTAAGACAATCCAGGCCACCTCAAGCTAAGACAAAAAAGTCTGGAAAGGGACAACAATCATTTAGGACTCCTCGACAAGCCCCACCACAAAAATAGCCCTTTCCAGACAGGCCACAGGGTCCATTTGACTATTTGGACCCTAAATCACCCCCACCCCTTTCCCTTCGCTTTTCTCTTTCAAGTCCATCTTGGGAAAGCATTAATCAAGACTCCTGGGTGCTTTCCTTCATAAAAAATGGGTATTTCATGGTTTGGGAGTCTCTACCTCCTTTCAGGGGCATTCCCCAACCACCCAAAGAACAACTTCCACTATTTCCACATGTGTTGCAAAACCTGCTGGATCAGGGCACCATTCAGCGTGTCCCTATTTATTAAAGAGGCAAGAGGTTTTATTCCAGGATGTTTCTAGTTCCAAGGAAAGAAGCCCCTGAAGAACCATCTTAGATCTCTCCTTCCTCAACACCTACCTGAAAGTACCCACCTTGAGGATGTTCACATTACAAACTCTGTTCCCTCTGATCTTATCTCAAGCTTTTATGGCCTCAGTAGACATAAAGGACGCCTTTCTTAATATTCTAACTCATCCCAGCTGCAGGAAATAAAAAAAATTAAGGTTTTCTATAGCCTCTTGACACTTTGTTTTCAGCCTTGCCCTTTGGTTTTTCTACCGCCCCAAGGATATTCACAAAAATGCCTAGCACCAGTTGTGGCATTCTGCAGACTTCAGGGCATCCAAATTTTCCCAAACAGACAGTCCAGAGGCACTAGAGCAGGATCTCATCCGTGCAATTTCCATTCTTTTTCCCCTGGGATTCACTATAAATTACCAAAAATCATTCTCTTCCCATCATGGCACTACATTTTCCTGGGATCCAGGATCCAAACAGACCTCGTGAAGGTTTCCCTTCTCATTCAGAAGGTCCAGGACCTCAGTGCTTTCTTTCAAAGCTTCATCCCTGTCTCACACATCTTATCCAGAACCTTTCTCAGGACCCTGAGCTTCATGACTTCTACCATCCCTATGCTCACTCTGGCAAAAGTGCACATGAGGAAATTGCAGTGGTTCTTGAAATCTGTGTGGGACACAGCATGCACACCCTCTGGAGTTCCAAATTACCCTTCTTCCCTGCCTGAAGGGGGAAATAACCTGGTGGGTTCAACAAATCTCTGCCAAACCAGACCTCCCACTTCATCCTCCTTCACAGTACAAGAGATGTACACAATCACCTCTGACAGAGACTGGGGAGCAACCTTTGGATCCATGAAGCACAAGGCACCTGGTCAACCTCTCCAAGAAAAGATCACATCAACATAAAAGAAATGAGAGCACTGCTGTTGGCACTCCAGGCCTTTCTGTCTCTTCTTATGCTAGGGCCCTTAAAAATTTTCACAGACAACATGACAGTCCTCTGGTATGTGAACAAACGGGGGGAGGGGGGGCAGGTCTTACCTTCTGTACAGACTAGCCCTGGCAGTCAAATTGCAGCCCCACATTCAGGCAGTATACATTCCCTCAAGTTTGAATGTATTGGCAGACACATTGAGCAGGTCCCAAACACAACCCCATGAATGGATGCTTCACAGAGACATGTTCTTGGACATTGTCCATCAATGGGGTACTCCACAAGTAGATCTCTTTACCTCCTCCATGAACAGACAACTTCCTCAGTTTTGTGCCAGAGACCCACACCATGTGGTCTGGAAAGTGGACACACTCAGTTTTTCATGGAGAGGGCTGTTTCTATATGAATTCTCTCCCCTACCTCTCATTCCAAAAGTCCTACTAAAGATGCAGCAGGACAGATCAAAAATCTTGATGGTGACCCCCTTTTGGCCAAGACAGCATTGGTTCCCCTTACTCCTGCATTTAGCTAAAGGCAATTGCCAGAAGTCACCCCACAGAGTGGACCTACTCACACAGTACAAGGGAGCCCTCATCCACCCTCACCTGTCAACTCTGCAGATGACGCTGTGGGTGATAGGGCCTTGATTCCCTTCAGACTCCTCTTTTCAGAGGACGTGCTCATGGTACTGCAGGAGGCCGGGAAACCCAATACTAGAAAATCTTATTTATCCAAATGGAAAAGATTTTCAATCTGGTGTCTCTCAATTATCCTGGACCCACTAACAGTGGACGTCCCCATAGTTCTGTCATGCCTGTGTGAGTTGCTGGATGCTAGTCTAACATAATTTTTTGTGAAAGTACACGTCGGCTATCTCTGCCTGTCTGCCTCTCTTACCTCCCTTGACTTCCAGGTTCAAGGCCAAACAATTCCTGAAAGGCATCCTTCACATGAGACCTCCCAGGAAACCAGCTCCACCCCCCCCCCCCCTGGGATTTTAATTTTGTCTTGAGAAAAACTGACTCTGGTCCCTTTTGAGCCATCAGCTTCTGCCTGCCTAAAGACTACTCCTGTAAAACAACCTTGCTGTTGGTGATCACTTCTTCCAGAAAGATTTCTGAACTCCAGGTCCTTATGGGCCTCCCCACCGTTCTTGGTGTTCCACAAGGATAGGGTATCTCCATGCACCAACCTCTCCTTTATGCCTAAGGTGGTAAGTGAGTTATCACTCAACCAAGCTATCCACCTTCCTACCTTTTCCCTTCACCCCAAAACTCTGCAGAAAGAGCTCTGCACACTCTGGATGTACATAGACAACTTAGGTTTTATCTTGACAAAACCAAGAGTATTAGGAAATTGGACTGGTTGTTTGTTTCCTTTTACCCTAGAGCCCTCAGACTTCTGTTTCTAAACAAACTATTTACAGATGAATTTCTAAGACTATCTCCTTCTCCTATGAATAACACGGAAAGAGCCTCTCTTCTTCATTTAGGGTGCACTCTACTAGAGCCATTGCCTCCTCTGGTGCCTTCTTCAAAGTGTTGGACACCAATTCCATTCTGGAGGCAGCTAATTGGTCATCTGTCCATACTTTCATCATGCATTACACACTGGACAACATCTCCAAATCCAGGGCAGGGTTCACTAGCGACATTCTCCGTGGCTTCCTGGAAAGCTCCTCTGCCCTTGCCTTCTCCCTCTCCTTCTCCTCATGAGCTTTTGCATTCTCCCTCAAGTAAAAAATACTACAGCATCAGAATAGGACATAGATTAGTTGTGTAAAACCTTACCATAACTTTAGATGTTCTTCTCTTCTCTGTTGCAGTATTCTGTCCCACCCTCCAACCCCCTGCATTTGTTCGTCCTTGGATGTACCTAGCCTACATACCTATTTTTCTTGTGTTCTTTCTGGGGCACCCAGTTCTGAGGATGTGACGTATCACGAACCCTAGGCACTAAAGACTTGTGTATACTGGCCAACGTTGAGTCGCTGGGCAGACAATCTCCCTCATGTAAAGAATACTGCAACAGAGAAGAGAAGGACATCTAACGTTATGGTAAGATTTTACACAGCTAATCTTTTCTTCTGATACCTCTCTGGAGCACCCCACCAAGGAAGTTCCTCGAAAGAAGAAGTGTAAAAGGAGACATTTGGATTCATCCCAGGAATCTGTCACTGCTGACACTGACTTCGAGGAAGGGGAGGGTTCCCCAGGTCTCCACCTGAAGGTATTTCCTTCGCAAACATTTTAGACATCACCCATCAGAAAGGTGGATAGATCTCCCCAACCCTTAGGAGATGGTGCTTTTGGAGGCTTTTGGCACCTGCCCATCTACTTCCTGGGTGCTCCCTCCTGCCGATCCACTTATTGACTTGGTATCTGCCAGGAAGGAACCAGACACTGTAGAGCCCATACCCAGATGGGCAGATAAAATACTCATGCTCTCACAGACACATTACATTGGACAAAAGGAGTCCTGGTAAATTCTGTGGTTGTTGCGACAGCCACTGAAAAGGAGCTGGCTCAGGAAAGCTCCACTGTCCATCCCCCCAACAGGTAGTCTAGGGCTTTGGACAGATTTGGAAAGAGGGTTTATGCTTTGGCTACGTTTGCTTTGTGAACGATAAACTACTTATCGCATTTCATCGAGCTACAGAGGGACTTAATCAAGGAACTTTCTAGCTTAGTACCCGACTCCATGTCCGATGCTGAACAGAAGACCTTTTCCTCCAGAAATGGCCACTGTCCAGTCATTATCCAACTCATCCATGAGATTGATTTCCCACTCTGCAGAGGGCACCTTAAGGGCTGCTGGTTCTGACATTGCCATTAGGAGCCATGCCTGGATGCAGTTGTGTGACCTTGCGGAACCCTTCAAGGCGTCCTTTGTCAATACACCTTTTGACAGTTCATCCTTGTTTGGGCCCATAGCTAAAAACACTCTCCAGTAAGGAGAAAGATGGAAAGACCTTGTCTGCTGTCCAGATCCATCTTTCCAGACCACAAAGATTTTTCTGCAGGAATCAGCATGGTGGGAAAAAAATTTTGGTTCAAGAAGTCTCAGGGTCTTTTTCAGGAAGCGCAGGGAGACTTTTCCGCTAGAGGCAGAGGGGAAACATGGTGGTAGATGGTGCCCCTGGGGAAGAGACGGCCCACAAAATCAGCGGTCTCAAGATTAATTTTTGGGCAGACCCTTGCAGCTCCCCTGAAGGGTTGCCCAATTGCCTTGCTCTGGAGGCAGTCAGGAGTGCTTATCCTTGTACCCAGAAACCTGGATAACCATCACAAATGACAGATGGGTGCAAAGGATCAGATTCAGAGGATACTCCATACCCTTTTTAAATCTCCCCCAAACCAAGGACAACTACCCCGATGTGCCACCCAATCAGAGAGAGGTAGCAGCTATAGAAATTGCAAAGCTGCTGCAAGAGAGTCATCCAGGGGTCCCTCCCAACCAAGTCAGATTGGGCATTTACTCAAGGTTCTTTTTAGTCCCAAAAAGACAGGGGACCTAAGGCCAATCTTGGATCTAACATCTCTGAACAAGTCATTAAGGAACTCAAAATTCAAGATGGTTATGATCCAATCCATATTATCTCTTCTGAAGATGGACGATTGGGTGTGCTCAACAGACCTGAAGGATGCGTACTACCACATCAAAATTAACAGGTGCTCCAGACGGTATCTTCGCTTCAGGCTGAGAACCAGTCACTTTCATTTCCGAGTACTCCCATTTGGTCTCACCACAGCTCCCAAATGCATGGCAGTAGTTGCAGCTCATCTCAGACTGCAGGTATTCCATGTATTTCCTTATCTGGATAACTTGCTCTTAACCACTTTGACCAGGCATCTATTCATCCAAGCTAGAGACTACCTGTTGCAACAAGCTCCCACTCTCGGCATAACCATCAGCATACAAAAATCACATTTACTACCTGTTCAACAGATAGACTTCATTGGAGTATGTTTGGACACGACCAAAACTATAGCCTACCTGCCTCCAGACAGATGTCGACCCTGAGGCTGCATATCTCGCAGATCCTAGCAATTCCTGTCCCTCCAACAAAATTAGTGCTCAGGTTGTTAGACTCAATGGTTGCCATGATAACTCTATTACCTACAGCATGCATGCATGCACATGAGAATCCTACAGTGGATGTTATCTGAACAATGGTCTTTACACCATCACCCACTGAACCACCCGATCAAGCTTTCGTGTGTATGCAACAGTTCTCTCCTGTGGTGGCATCAATCCTCCAAAGTTAATCAAGAATGCTGTGTTGTTCTTCCCCCACCAACCTCCACGCTGACCACGGGGGCCTCACAGAAGGGGTAGGGTGGGGGCATTTTGTGGGATGGACGGTTCAAGGCACATGGACTCAGGAGACCAACTTGCATATCAACATCCTGGAGATGAGAGCAGGTCTTCTAGCGTTGCAAGCACTGCAAGTTTTCTCCCTCTAGGGACTAGTTCGATTTAGATGGACAATATGTCTGTAGTGTAGGACATCAACAAGCATGTAGAACCAGATCTTACCCACTGTGTTGAGAAGCAATGAGTGTGTGTGGCAGTGGGTGATGTCTACCAACCATTTGCTAACTGCAGCACACATTTTGTGGGAGTACAACATTCTAGCAGACAGGTTCAGCAGAGTTTTACTGATGTCTCACAAGTGGGTCTCTAAATCGGTCAGTGGCAAACATGATCTTCCTCAAATGGGGTCAGCCTTGCTGCGATCTCTTTGCATTCTCCCTCAACAACAAATGCAGCATGTTCTTTGCCTGATTCCCCCCTCAGGGACAGGCATCAAGAGATGTTCTAGTCCATGCTTGGCCTCCCAATCTACTTTATGCATTCCCTCTGTACCCCTAATTCCCAAATTCCTTCAGAAAGCACAATGGTTGAAGAGCAGAGTAATCCTCATCGTTCCTTCTTGGCCAGTCTGGTTCACCTTCCTTTGGTCTCACCTGATTTGCCTGCCATGGACACTGGAACCACTCCAGATCTACTGTCCCATCCCTCAGACAGACTCACCCAGCTCTTCAAGGCCTAAAATTCACTGCATGGTTTCTCCAATTCTAATGATGGTTAGACATTCCAGGCTTTCATCCCCAGTCCAAACGATTGATTTCTTCCCACAAAATATCTAACAGAAAAATCTTCAAGAGTAAGTGGAAGAGGTTTTCCATCTGGGCTCAGCAGAAGCTAATAGATCCCTTTACAGCTCCTGTTCCACTAGTATTGGATTTTCTGGTTTCCTTCTCCAAAATGGAGCCAGCTGTTTCACTGTAAAAGTCCAGTTGGCAGCTATTTCAAATTTTCATATTGGATACAGTTCTTCCTCTCTAGCTTTGTCAAAAATCTTCAAGTCTTTTCTCAGAGGTACCTTCATACTTCGCCCTCCAATCAAATATCTTTTGCTCAGGGATTTCATTTGATAACATTTTTGCAGCTGCTTCTTGGTCAGACCCTCATATCTTTATTACACATTATAAATTGGACATAATTTCCAGGAATAGGGCTGCTTTTGGCTCTGCAGTGTTCCAGAATATCCTTCCATGAGGACCACCCTTGGTTCTTTGTAGCTGGAGACTTTGTCCACAGGTTGAGAAACGAATGAAAATGAGAACATCACATAAAGAAGTTATGTAACATACCATAACGTTCCATCTATGCTGTCCATTTTCATTCTTTCTCAACTTCCCTCCTTCCCCCTGTCCATAATTATGAAAGACCTGATGGAGATAATGGTAGGAACCACTGTTCCTATTTTGAGTCCCTGAACTGTACTCTCTCTGTCCTTTAGTTCTGTATGATGGATATGTGATTACTTCTAAATTTGTTATCTAGTTATTTTTTCTGCATCTGTATTAGCAGCAAACTTGATCTGAGATAATCAGAGGTATCAGGAGGAATGAGGCATTATGGGCTAGAGAGGAGGAGCTCAAGCTTGGGATCCAAAGCTTGTAAAGTGTCTGAGCCATATCCGTGTGTCGGATCTGAAACTCACAGGTCGAGGAAGAATGAAAATGGACAGCATAGATCGAACTTTACGGTAAGTACATAACTTCTTTTATTTCATATCACCACTTTTTTTTTTTTTTTTTTTACTCTGAAAGATATCATTGATCTCTTGCTGTGACTTTTTGTGAAGAGCTTGGAACATTCCCATTAATCCTCCTGAATTTGGTACATTCTATATCTTTAAAGAGTAGAGGACTGCAGAATTATCTGCTGTACTTTGAAAAAGTAAAGTGACACCCTCTATCTGCACTTAGAGATGATGACTTTCTTTTTACTCTTGGTGCATATCAGTGCACACCCTGGCATCCCCCAGCCCTTATTACTATATTGCTTACTTTACATTATTTAATATGACGGCCCATAAGTCATTTCCCACATCTTTGTGGATAACTCCCTCCCATGAGTGTCTTATTCAAAATCATTTGCTGACTGGCTAATCTGTTCTTAAAACTGTTCTCGCTGGTTAGTGCATTGACTAGAATGTTCACGTTGAAGACCCATCCATTGTTAATGGATGTAAAAATAACTGCTGCTGCTCATTTATTTGTGGTCTTAATGTCCACCAGTTTGAGTTAGTCAATAAAAAGTTAATTACAGAAATACAAAAGTAGTTGACTGATAAAAAGTCAGAAAGCCTCTGTAATGGGTATGGTTGGGTATTTCTTCTCTGCCTTTCAGAATTAGGCACTTTTTTTCTCCAAAGGCCTGCATTTGTAAACATCCGTGTGCGCCCATACCAGTACACAACATGAAGTAGCACCCCAGCTACATTCTGGTGCATCCTGATTATCCCCATCAGTTTCCTCCCAGTTAGTTCTTTTTTGTCACTTGAAGGGCTCAGTTCTTGATCCTCCTGGTCCCAAAGGAGATGGACAATTTTTCCACATCTTGGTAACTTCAGCAGCGTTTGTCAGTATATGAGGATCTGGATGGTCACTGTGCAGGGAATTACATGTACTGTAATTCATATGCCATATGAGGGAGGTATTGCTGTGAAGTATGAGAAGTTAATAGCTTCAGAGCCATCATTGGTTACAGCCCTCTTTGTAGTATCAGACCCTTGTTGCTAAGACCTGGAGTGGTTAATTATCCCAGCTAGCTTCTTGAAAAATCTTTCTTTTCTGCTGCTGGGCCTTAACGATGGATGCCTTGCTAATGGACTTTTGAACTCTTCTAGACTCATACATGATGCAGGAATTGTGGTACCCCTTAGAGAGATTGCTTGACATCAGCTGTTTGGAGTGTCTGATTCTGAAAGCCTTGGAAGAATGGCTCTTTTGGGACCTCTTCTCATTTGGTCAAATGACCAGTCTGTTTGGTATCTAAGCAAACAGGGGAACACAGTGCTGTACTCCTTATGCAAGGAAGAAATGTTGTCTGGAGTTGGGCATTTTTTTCTTTCACAGGTTCCCCATGTGAGGAAGTGAGCTATGTGGCAGATGCTCTGAGCTGGGTTTTACATCCTGTCCTAGAGCTGAGGATTCAAAAGTTGCATCTAGTAAGAAAATGTTGGAACACCCCAGTGATGACCTGTTTGCCACCCAGAATATGATCTTTTGCCTCTTCTGCTTGGTACAGCAATACAAGGGAGTTAGTGATGAAATTCTGTTTCTGGTAGCATGAGAGGCTCCTGTGCACCTTGCTGACATTCTGTCTAATTCTGTATAGTATCACAAAGTTGTGGGGCGAACCAACTCATTCTTGTTACTTCATGGTGGGAAAGAAAGGAATGTTTTAGATCCTGATGACCTCAGTGATACAGGGAACCCTCTTAGCCTAAGTGTTTCCCACTGTTACAGCGAAGTCCAGCTCTGCCTTGGAGACTGAATCCTGATGTATACCTACTGCTTCCTTTGGATTTTTCATTGCAGTCTTGAAAGGTCACTTACATTGCTAAGAAGTTTTCCTCAGCAAGCTTATGCCTCCAAGAACTCCCCAACTGGTTAGTCTGCAGTTGATTCTAATGTATATGAGATATTTGTATAACATGGGTCTCCATTCCATAATCAGGATGCATTTTTCCATTGACTGTATACATCTTGACTTCATGGAAGGCATAATTATGTTCTATAACTGGATGGTCAGTCACGCCCTTAAAGGAGTCTTACACTTCTGTTCCTTGTTGAAAAAACGTTCCTTCCATGGGACCTGAACTTTATGAGAAATAGACTTGATTGTCGATAGTGTGAGACTGCTGGCTCAGTGGAGTTGAACTCTTCCTCTTGGAAAATGCCATCACCACCAATAGCAAATCTCAAAGCTCTTGACCCTTGTGTGCTGGGAACCACAGCTGGCTTTCACAAGGATGATGCCTTCATCAAGGAGAAGTGTGCAGTGTAATGATATTGCCGGATGTCCTGTTATTTCTGCAAGCAGCGTTTCCTCTAGGCATTTCTGCACCATCCCTAGAGGCATAAGTAGTGAGCTTCCTGGTTTCCACCAGAAAGGTAGCACTGCCTAGTTTGCTCAGAATGTGCAAAACGCCTCTCTTCCCTCATGGAGAAGCAAGCAGGCTATATCCTTTCATTCCCACCCCCCCCCGGGATGCTAGTTGACACCTGGTAACCTGGGATGCAGTCAAGAATCCTTCCTCTGTGCCATGGAGCCAGGAATAACGTCCAGTTTTCTTGATGATTTGGAGGAAAAAAGAGCTCTTAATATGCTTGCTTCAGGAATCACTGTGTTGTAGACATTTGTGGTATGGCTGCTTGTTCCTTGGTGCACATCTTCACCAAGCATTTTTTTCTTCACCATGACTCAGGAAGTTGGGCCAGTTCTTCCATCTGAACAATGACTTTGGGAGGTCCTCCAGCACCTTCCCACCTATTGGGTACTACTGGGGATTCCGTCCAGTCTGGAATCCACCAAGGAGGATGCTCATTACTCAGTTTAACAGATGTATTTTACAGTACTAGTGCTTTTGTTAGATGTTACTCCTTCATGAGTTTCAAATACTCTCCTGCCATCTCCCTGCAGATGAGTGGTATTCGTGTTTACTGCTTTGGGAGTGATCTGTAACACAGACAGTTATATATTTGTATGCCACTTATTTTAATTATGCGGAGTCAGATTGACATTATGCCTTGTTTTACAGATAGCCTCTTGCTAGTGGCTGGAGGCAAATTGGTAGGCTCTAGAGACAGATGCAGTTAAATAGCAGATGCATTGCATCATAACTTGTATCTGCTAGGCATGGAGATAAACCCCCATGTATTGCTTGAGAAAAGTAACTCGTTTGTTTTGGGTGTTGTATGTCCTAAGTATGTGGTTTATATAGCTAACTGTGATTACTGTCCAGCATTTCATTTGGGATGTGCTACATGTAAATTAAATGAAAGAATGTATGAGAATGATTATATAGTTAGAAGAAATTTTTGTACATTATACGATTCTGAACAGGTCACATAACTAGACACAGGATATCCCTTGAAAAAATGTCACACAGTGCTTAGTGGAGGTAGAAGGTTAACAAAGAGTGCCTTTGCTTATGAGTAAAGTGGGAATGTAAAGAGAAGAACCAGTAACATAACATCACTTCACGCCAGCAGTATGTATGCATGTACGTGTGTTTCTGTATGTATAAAATATAGATGTATGCACGCATACATACATATAAGTATACATACACTAAGTAAAAGAGAAAAAAAACATTGGCTGGGAAGAATCTTGCAAGCTTTTCAGCAAAAATAAGTTCAAGTTTCAGCTTTGGTGCAGGAGATGGGCTATAAGAATTAAGAGGAAAAAATAAACCATGAACTCAGAGGTGTTATATGCATAACACTAAATGAATGTATATATATATATATATATATATATATATATATATATATATATATATAATTAGTCAAATAAAAGGCTGAAAAAAGTAGAATAAACCTTAACTAGTTATCCAGATAAGCTGTTAAAGCTGGAAAAATTGGGCCGTGAACAAAATGCTGAATGAGCTTGATGATTTTTATGAAGAGCCATTTAAAAAAATAGTAGAGTTGGAAGACAGGGCACAAAGAGAAAACCTGAGATTTTCTGCTATACCAGGTTAACTGTAAAGAGCAGCCTGTATTCGTTTTATTAAAATACAGGTAAGCAGCTGGACTGGTGTTCCACAGTCGGTGTTAATTGAAATGACAGACAATATGTATGCTTCAAACATGGCCATGCAAAGACAACCAAGACCTTTATTCGTAAAGATGTAGTCACAGAAGCTGAAAGAGTTGCTATTGCCAAAGTTGTGGAAGAAAGGAAAAGTATTAAAAATTGGAGACAACAGAATATTTGTGGTAAATGATTATTCACTGTATATCAGGCAGAAGAGAAGCACATTTATGTCAGAAATCAGGGAATATTGTGAGGCAGGTGTGAGGTTCAAACTGCTGTATCCAGCTGTCTTAAGAATGTTTTTTTTTTTTTTTTACTGGAGGATCAAAGACATTTATGGATGCAGAACAGGCTAAGGAGGAAGTAAAGTAAACCCAACAAGCAGAAGTGTTCTGTTTCTCATTCTTGTGACAGTAAGAAGATTAAAGAGATTGCCAATGAAACATTTCCATTGTTCCAAAGAAAAATGTTTGAGTTTGACAGACAGGAAAAACAGATGCTGACTAGAAGAATCAGGAATACTTTTGATATGAACCGGAGACTGTTGGTGGTGGGATGAAGATGACTAGCAAGAAGACCAGACACATTCTGAAAATAGAGAATAAATGGGAGAATGTGAAGCACCAGTCACACTAGATATAAACATTATTTGTAAAATTTTGCTTTGCAGATAGGCATGGTTGAGAAAGATTGGAATTTTGTTGAGTGTGTTAAACTGGTAAGGGAACTGTAAATTGTATAATTCACTTTGTCTTCTAAAGAAGAACACTGAGGGAACTAAAGAAGTGTACGTATGTATATTTTTTTAATACTTGTATAAAAATGTGATATAAATTACATGTTATATTGTGAAGCAGTTTTGTATAGGGTGCAGTAAGTGCATTTGAAATGTGAGTGGTGGTCTTATCAGTGACTTCTGTATATGTTAAAATTAATAAAGTAAGAAAGTAGTTTTTGTTCAACTTTTCACTGTGGCAGGGTAAGAGAGGCTGAAGAAAAGCAAGTGAAAGTTAATATAATGTGATCTTGGGAGGGAATTGTAGAAGTGTATTGATCACATTATTTGTAGATTTAAAGAAATAGTCTCCCATGATTTTCTACAGGGTGGATATTTAGGTTAATGTGTTTGGCTGATAAAATGCATATATATGTTAGCTTTCTTGTATTTGCTAAGGCATTAGCTATTTTGTTTTTCCATTAAATGCTGTCAATGGGAGACAAGACGTCTATAAGGGCAAACAACCTAGAGAAGTCTGTGTAGTGTATTTTGAGAAATCTATTGATATTATTTCTTGTATCTACAAAGTTACTAGCTGTTTTTGATGTTCTTCATGTTTCACTGTTGCAGTCATTACATTTGGGTAATCTGCTGGCGGGTAGCCCTCAGTCGGCCTGATTAACAAAGTCATGGGTCCTGCGTCGGTTGCTGTCCCTTCTTCCATGACGTCAGGTTGTCAGGGGTATAAAACATGCAGCTGACACCATTACATCAGTCTTTCTTGCTGCGCGGTGCCCGAAGCAGAAGCAGTTCGCAATTGCCGGTCGTCCGACTCCTGAAATTTTCATTTTCGAGTTTCAGAACCGAAGTCTTCAACTAAAAAGCTAAGTACCCCATTGGGGAAACTTTTTCTTGCTCCTTACCGATGTCAGTAAAAGTTAATAATTGCATTACTTGTGGGAAGCAAATACCTCATAAGGATTTTCATTTGTACTGTATTCCTTGCCTAGGCCCTGACCACAATGTACATTGCTGTCGGTTTTGTGCTAAATTTAATCAATGCATTATTAAATGTCGGCATATTTTTGCTTCTAAATATTTTGGCTCGCTTTAATTATCCAGAAATGTCGTCTGTTAGCAATCCGACTACCCCGGAATACCTAAAAAAAATGCAAAGAAAAAGGCAGAGACAGGCCGTTGAGGTCCAAAACTGACGACGCTTCTAAGCCAGTTGCCAGTTCGCCGGTACTCAGTGAGGCACTTTCGCAGCCCCTGATACCCACTACTTCTGATTCACAGGCCTCTACTGAGACCCATTCGGAGTCCGGTATGCCGCGAGATGCTTCAATTATGGAACCCGCGGATGTCTCTACCTTAGATGGGTCCGGAGCCGCTGTGCAGGCACCGGCTTCTGAGGGTGTTTTCAGGCCTTCAGATTTGTATATTAGACCGACACCATCTTCAAAGCTAAGGCCAAACTCTAAATCTATGTCTAAAAAAAACGACGCCTGGACCATGTGTGCAGGCCCCTATGCCTAAAAAACAAATGATCAGAATGGCTGAAGATTTAATTACTCTGATCAGGGGTAGCCAACCCCTCCCTTATAAGAGGCCTAGGCAAGACCTTGATTATGAATCTTCTGAACAGGATTCTATTTCTTCTGACTCTTCTAATGAACAGGATTTGTCTATTCCTACTTATGAGGACTCAGATGCAGAAGATTCCATTCCTTCTGCTTCTCCCCCTGAGGATTTTTCTTTTTGGAGAAACTTTACATACCTTAAGGGAACATTTCCACTGGGAAAGTCAAGATTTCTTTGAATCTAAAGAGAGACTTAGGGATTTCTTCTTCCTCAGCATAGGCCTTTGGCTATACCTCCTGTTCTAGACATTGTTGTGTTTTCAGAATCTAGTATGGCTCCTGATTCTCTTCCTCCAGCTCCTTGTAAGCCAGACAGATACTACAGGGTTCCTGACTCCCACACATTCCTTTTCAAAAATCGTACTGCAGATCCTGAAACCATTTCTCAGGATCCCAAGGGCATTAAGGCCTCTACTGCTAAAAATCCTACCCCTTCTGATAGAGATTCCAGGGCGCTGGATAGATGGGGTAAGAAGGTTTACACTTCTGCAACCTTGGCAATCAGGGCTTTAAACTGTCAGTTTCATATGCTTAAATATCAACAGCATATCATGGGACTGCTTAAACAGAAAATGATGTTAATTTCTGACTGTGTGGAAAATAGATTTACAGGATTTATTGCATTCAGCTGAACAAGTTGGAAAACATACTTTGCAATGTGGTTTTGATTCTTTGGAGGCCTCTTGCAGGGCTGCTGTAACTGGGTCTGTGCTAAGAAGGCATGATTGGCTCAGAGCAAACTCTGCTTGATCATGTTAAAGCAAAATTGTTGGATGCTCCTGTACAACAGGACCGTCTCTTTGGTAATAAGGCTGAAGAAGTTTTAAAAAAGATGGAAGATAAAGCTAAATCTATGCAAACTGTGAAAGATTTCTTACAAGTGCAACCTCCAAGATGTAGTAGGCACTGGCCTACTAAGAATTGGTCCTTTCCAGTTCCTTCGAGAGCCAGTCAAGTCAAACCCAGACATTCCAAAGGCTCCAGATTTCAGTCACAAGGGATTTTTAGAACAAAACAATGGGGTGTCTCCTCCTCCAAATCTGGAAACAACAAGGCACCTCCCTGTGGTAAGCAGTCTCAATGACTTCCCTTTACACTTACCAAGCACTTACCTTTCAGCCGCCCCTTTGGGGAGGAAACTGGCACTTCAGGCAAAAAACTGGCAACTTATAACCCAGGACAAATGGGTTTTAAATATAATATCCCAGGGATACAGATTTCATTTCCACACGTTGCCAATCCCAAACGGATGGCCAGACCTACCCCCAAATCAGTGGGCAGTGGCCCAGAAACAAGTAGTGTCCCTCATGAACATGGGGGCTATTCAACCAGTACCACAAGAGGAAAAGGGACAAGGTTTCTATTCAAGACTTTTCTTGGTACCCAGAAAAGACAAATCATGGCGTCCCATTCTGGACTTATCTACTCAAAACACATTTCTGGACATTCCAAAATTCAAGATGCTGACTCTTCAACAGTTACTTCCTATGCCAGGCAAAGGTGCCTGGTTAGTAACTCTAGACTTAAAAGAGGCTTACCTTCATATCCCAATCAAGGAATCTTGCAGAAGATACATCCACTTCAAAGCAGGCTACTTGCATTACCAGTTCTCTGCACTGCCCTTTTGGCTTATCTACTGCACCCAGGGTCTTCACAAAGTGCCTGGATCCAGTAATTGCATTTTGCATGCAAAGAAATATTCAAATATATCCATACCTGGACGGTTGTCTAATTCAGGCAGAAAACAAGGCCACTCTTCTAAAACATCTGGTATTTGTAAAAAGGGTTCTAACTTGTCTAGGGTACACCATAAACAAAAAGAAATCACAACTGGTACCCTATCAAAAAATTACATTCCTGGGTGCAAGCTCGAATACAACTGCCCAGATGGGTTACCTTACGCCAGAAAAGCAAATTCATTTAGTAACTTACTTCAAACAGGTGGCCATAAAAAACCTGCTATCTGCAAGACAAATTCTGCAAGCCTTGGGGTTCATGGCCTCCTGCATTCTTCTAATTCAATATGCAAGACTGCATATGAGGAAACTTCAGTGATACTTAAAAAGTTTATGGAGTCAACATTGTCACAGCCTGGAAATAATGATTCCTATCATACCTTGCCTGCAGCTAGAGTTCCTATGGTGGGAAGAGGCCTGCCACCAAAACAAGGGACTTCCATTCTCTCCACCCCCTGCCACCCAAACTCTAACTACAGACGCATCAGACTATGCTTGGGGGGGGGGGGGCTCATCTGGCAGGGAAGTGCATTCAGGGCAAATGGAGCCCAAATCAAATGCTCCTTCATATCAATCAAAAAGAGATGCTAGCTGTACAGAATGCACTGACAGCCTTCAAGGACTACCTTCATCCAGGACAATTAATGATAAAGACAGACAACACCACAGTTATGTAGTACATAAACAAGCAGGGGGGTACACACTTCTACCCCCTTTGCAGACTAGCCATGGCATTGTGGAACACGGCTTTGACCTATCAAATACAACTACAAGCTCAATTCCTGCCAGGAAAGCTGAATACTCTGGCAGACGAACTAAGCAGAAATCTCATGAACCCACACAAATGGAAACTGGAACCACAGATTTTCAACATGCTGACATGCAAATGGGGGAGTCCAGACAGATCTTTTTGCCTCACCCCAGAACTATCAGTTGGACAAATTCTGCACAAAAACTCATCACAAAAAAGCCTGGAAAGTGGATGCTCTATCATTCAGCTGGAAAAAACTATAAGTCTATGCTTTTCCCTCTCTGCCTCTGCTCTCCAAAGTTCTACTGAAAGTCAAACAGGACAAACCAAAAATTATTTTGATTGCTCCAGACTGGCCTCGCCAACACTGGTACCCACTCCTGCGCAATGTGCCACACCTTCCACTGTGGCACCTGCCTCAGACACCTTACTTACTGTCTTAGCAGAACAACCAAATTCTGCACACTCAGCTCCAAACTTTGAATCTTGCAGCATGGCTAATCACCTAAATTCACCCTTAGCATCCCTCAGCAAACCTGTGATGGATGTCATTTTGGAGGCAAGAAGGCCTAGTACTAGAAAATCTTATGCTGACAAATGGAAAAGATTCTGTGCCTGGAATCAATCAGAAGGGATAAGCACAGCAGTGCCCAATATTCCTCAGATTTTACAATACTTAACTGAGATGCTTCACAAGGGCCTGTCCTTTTCTTCTATAAAAATCCATGCCTCAGCCATTTCAGCTCATTGCAACACAGAACCTCCCCTCTTCTCTCATCCTCTGCTAAAGCAGTATCTCAGAGGGGCCAGAAACTTAAGACCACCCAGGAGAGCTCCAACCCTTGCCTGGGACCTCAATTTTGTATTGGAAAAACTCACTCTCCCTCCTTTCGAGCCAGCTTCTACTGCAGACTTAAAATTTCTCTCCTGGAAAACAGCTTTCCTTTTAGCAGTCACTTCAGCTAGAAGGATTTCCGAATTACAGGCTCTTATGGCAGTGGAGCCTTTCATTATTTTTCATGCGGACAGGGTGTCTCTCAGGACCAATCCATCCTTCATACCTAAGGTGGTATCCAGTGTGGCTCTTAATCAGACCATTCATTTGCCAACTTTCTTTCCCAATCCACAGAACAAGCTGGAGCGGATTCTGCATTCATTGGATGTACACAACTTAGATTTTACGTAAACAGGGCAAAATCTCTAAGAAAATCTGAACAACTACTGGTGGCATTTGCTGCAGGGGCAGAGGGAAAGGCTATTTCAAAGCCTATTTCCAAATGGATAAGCCATTGTATTCATTTCTGCTATATGCACCATGGTAAAACTATCCCCCAGGGAATCAGATCTAATTCCACCAGGGCTGCATCTACTTCTACAGCCTTTCTCAGAGGTGTTCCTACCAGAGACAATTCTAGTAGCTGCTTCCTGGAGCTCAGTTCATACGTTCACCAAACATTACCATTTACCCTTTTTCTCTAAATCCATAGCTGGCTTTGCCACTGGAGTCCTGCAGGGCCTTATAACTGGTCCTAATGCTGTATAAATCCATCCTCCCAACCATAGCTTTGGGAATCTACCCAAATGTGATGACTGCAACAGTGAAACACGAAGAACATAGTACAGATGTGTACACGTACCATAAATGTAGATGTTAGTGTATTCACTGTTGCAGTCCTGGTTACCCTCCCTCCAAGAGTTTTTCTCTTACTATACCTCTACTTTCCTTTACTATGCTTAAAAGCCTTTTTGGTGTATTTGCTTTTGTTTGGAGGTATATATTTTTGTGTTTTTAAATTACTTAACTATTTGGCTCCCCATTTGGGGGGCACCTGACATCAGGGGCAAGAAAAACTGATGTAATGGCGTCGGCTGCATGTTTTATACCCCAACGACCTGACGTCATTGAAGAAGGGACAGCAACCGATGCAGGACCCAAGACTTTGTTAATCAGGCTGACTGAGGGCAACCTGCCAGCAGATTACCCAAATGTAATGACTGCAACAGTGAATACACTCGAACATCTACATTTATGGTAAGTGTACACAACTGTACTTTCTCATTTCTGACTGCTTTTAGTGGAAACTATCTGTCCGCAGGTGCAAGCAATTAATTATTAGACATCTGAACACTACACTGTGCTGAGAGTAATCTATAAAGTACAATTAACATGTAAAGGTACATTGGTAAACTATTCAATGAAAAATATATGAAGTTTAAAATTGCGGGAAGTGATTAAGGTATACAAGTAGTTGCCTCCCCAGCAGCCTTAATACTTTAATGGATTTAATATAGCAGTGCACATTTTAGTTAATGTATTTAAAGGTAGCCAGTGGACTTTTTCTTAGCGCTGAAAGTTAATATTTACTGAAAGCATGCACACCGTTTTATATCTGTGAGGGGATTATAGATGAGAAAAGAAAAGATAGCAATCAGTATAAGTAGAGACAGTCTCTAACTGCATAAGAGTTCAACCTGGTAAACATTACTTAAGGCAATTAAGTTAAAAGTTTGAAATATACATTCAAAATAACTGTTATGTGTAGTAGGTGGGAGTAAACGCTTTGCATCATAATAGCTACCCTGTCCATAATAACATGGGGTGTAAGTGGTGTTACAGGTATAGGCAAAAAGTAGAGTATTGAATTATATTAATAAATGTACTCTGCAAATAGCAGTGTTGCAGGAGACACATTCAGATAGAAAGAGACTTGTGAATTTGACAAAGAAAGGATTTCATAACGGACATTCAGAAGAATATCAGGGACATAGGAAAAGGGGAGCAGTAATACTGATTGTTAGAGGGGCTCCAGTAACAGAAGAGGAAAATACAGTGAGGGCAGATTTGTGGTAGTAAGGGGCTACTGCAGGGAGGAGCAATATGCTGTAGTGTATTTATATTCTGCATAAAATTACTGTTAAGGAGCTTAAGAGAATTTTCGGAGAAATACTCTGTTCCCAGCAGGAAATATTTTATGGGTGAGAACTGGAATTTGATTTGCAGGGGAAATGCAATGAGAGGATAGATTTATGAAGAGAAATGTATGAGAATATTTGGTATGGAGAATGTTAATACAGTAGTAGGAACTCAGTTTATTGTGCTAGGTACAATATCTGGGCTAGGCTGGATAGAAATTATATTTCTAAGAACGTGTGTATTTGATTGAAAGCTTTACTACACATCCAGTAACTATTCCTGATTATGCACCATTAAAAACTAAGATAAAAATTGAAAGTAATTAAGTAAAGATGAGGAGAATGGTGCTTTCCTTTTTACCTGTTATAGAAAGAAAAGAGTTTAAGAAATGGGTAGTGGAAATAGGTTCATAGGTTGGTACTGAGCTATCTGCCCGAAGGCATATATTAGCCCAGCCACGTTGTGCGGTATTCACCGCCCCTTTAGTAGTTCCCTAGACCCTTGTACTAGCAGCTAGTACCCTTGGCCCCTATCTAGTAGTGCTGTTGGTGTGATCCCCGGTGTGAACTTTGTTACCCATCCACTCATCAAGGTTCCTCTTGAAGAGAGATAGTAAGGGGCTCTGTCTTATGTAGATCGGGACCCTGTTCCATAGTAAGGGAAGTCTCTGCGAAGGGAATCTATCCCTCCAGCATGTTCTATTCATTGTTGTGTTGAGGTTTATATCCCTAGAGCGTGTAGCTCGAGTAGATTTCGTTTTGCTAAGATGGAGCATGTTCAACAATTCTGGGTTGGACATGGCTCTGTACGTTAGACAGAGATTGCCTCTGAGAAAGCGGTATGCAACAGAGAACAGTCTTAGCTTTTTCAATCATGCTGCATAGGGCAACTGTTTGAGGCCAGTAATTCTCTTGGTTAGGTAGCTCTGTGGTCTCTACAGCTGCTGGAGATGTCTAGCCAGGTACATTCCAATTGGTGCATTGTACTCAATAATGGGTCTGATGAGGAAAGAGTAAAGGGGCACCATTACATCCTTAGATCTTGATGCGAACCCTTTCATGATCAGTTGGGTCACATAGAAGGATTTTCTAACCACTTTGGCAGCATGGTTATCAAAGGAAAGCCGGCTATCTACTTGAGTCCCTAGATCCCTTATTTCTTCTTCAGATTTCAGGGGATTACCTCCTATGTTGTAGTTTGCGGGTACTCTGTTTTTTCCAAAGGGGATTACTACGCATTTTTTTGCATTTAGCTTGAGACCATGGCTTTGACACCATGCATCAGTCTCATTTAGGCCCTTCTGGAGGATCCCCATGTCGGCCGGAGACTCTATTATAGCACCCAGTTTGCAGTCATCAGCAAACTTAGTCAGCCACAGCCCTTCCGTGCTTGCCTGTACTTCTGAGAAGTATATGCCAAAAAGGTGGGGCCCCAGGACAGAGCCCTGAGGCACACCACTCGTTACTGGTCTGGATTCGGACATAGATCCCGCTACTCTTACTTTATGGGATCTGTCTGAGAGCCAGTTTGTGAATCCATCTTGTGACGCAAGTGTTTATGCCCAGGCTGGTGAGCTTATCAATAATACCCGAATGGGGAATGGTGTCAGATGCTTTAGCAAGGTCAAGGTAAGCCGTGTGTACCTCCTTTCCCCTTATCTATAGCCTGAGTAACTGTCTCAAAGAAATCCACCAGGTTCAGGAGGCATGATCTGCTCTTGACGAAGCCGAACTGTGTGGGGTCCAGCGACTGGAGGTTCCCAATCTCTCCATTTATGAGTTCCATAATGATTTGCTCCATAGCCTTACAGATCAGACTGGTCAGGCTTATTGGTCAGTAGTTCACAGGGTCAGTTGTGGCCCCACCCTTGTGTAGCAGGACCACCGTTGCCATGCGCCATTCTCTGGGCACATATCCTGTGGAGAGGCTGAGACTGAACAGGGTATTAAGATGCGGGGTTAATTCCTTTTGGAGCTCGTGTATGACACAGCCTGGGACACCATCTGGTCCCATGGAGGCAGTATTTTTAGCTTTAGATAGAGCCTTGTTAACCAACGAATCAGTAATAATTGGACTTACACAATCCCCTGGAATGGTAATAAGCCCTGTAGGTGGTGAGGGGTGGGGGGATTTGCACTGAACCTGTCAGCCAAGATGTTGGCAGTGTCAGAAGGGTCAGTGTATTTTGTTCCATTTTGTACTAGCTCAGAACAGACCTGAGCATTGCCATTTAGGTTTTTGACGTAGCCATAGAAGGCCTTATGGTTATCCTTGGCATCCTTGGCAGCTTTCTTTTCAAAATTAGCTTTAGTTGACTTGATGAGGGCCCTCAATTTCTTACTAATGCTGATCAGGGATGATTTTTCTACTTGAGATTTGGCCGTTTTTTGTATAAGTCTCCTCCTTTTATTGTAAAGTTTGCTTATGGCCGGGGTCCACCAGACTGGTTTCTTCTTGCTTGAGGAAGGAGTCTTGGTTTTATTAAATGATTTGAGAGTTATCAGGGAAGTTATAAATTTCTTTGGAAAGGATAGCTAGTGAGTGGGATAGATTGAAATGGAGTTTAAAAACAGGGTGCAAGTAAAAGGGAAAGTGATATGGAAAAGAATACATAGAAATTAGAGTGGTTGACAAGGGTTAACATATTGCAGAATGAAAGGAATCTCACAGAACTGGAAGGGGAGCAATTAGAAAGAGGTATTGGGAAGATAGACTATTTGAGTAGTATACATGAGTTTAGAAAGATTGCTCTTAAGCAACTGTTTTTGATAACTCCAGAACACAAAAAACTTTAGCACAATGACTTTGGCAACAGAAAGTAGAAAGGGCTTTTGCAAAATTTAGGGAGCCTATGACAAGAAAAATAGCCAGAGATCCTACAGATGTATTAGGGGTGTTTCGGAAATTTTATGAATATTTGTGTAAAGCAGATTAATGTGGAAACCAAGAAAAAGCAAGGATGGAAATACTTATGGAAGACTTAATTATTCCAGTGTTAGAGGAAGATGAGGCTCATAATTTTATAGCAGAAATGGGTAGAAATTAAGGAAAAACCGTGATGTATAATAAATCAACAGGGAAGTCCTAGGAACAGATGGTATTCTGTGGAAATTTGGAAGTTGGGAGGAAAGAAGGTAAGTAAAGATCTGGAATGTTTTGTTTAACATTAATTTGAAAGGTCGGGAAATACCAGCATCTTGGAAAAAAGATGTGGTGGCTGTATTACCCAGGCAGAGCAAAGATCTTGCAAACCCATCTTCATATAGACCAACTTCAGTTTTAAACCGTGATCATAAAGTGTTTTGTCTATGCTTTCTAAAGACTGACACTGGCGTTGCCAAAATTGTTAGACATGGATCAGTCTGGTTTTGTGTAGGGGAGGCAAAAATTTGACAACATTAACAGAACAATGGTGATCCATAGGGAGGTCGAATGTAAGAAGATCTCGTTATTATTTGTGGGTCTTGATGTAGAGAAAGCATTCACTAGAGTCAGCTGGGATTTTATGAGAAGGGCATCGGAAATGTTTACATTGCCTGATAGCATAATGGGATTTAATATAGAGGATATATGAAAGGTCAGAGGCAATTGTTCAGGTTTGATGGTTCCTCTCTGATAATGTGTGTTTGAACAGAGGAACCAGGCAGGGATGTTCTCTTTCCTCTTTGTTATTTGCTTGATATTTAGAACCACTGGTGAAGAAAATATGGGACTCACAAATTTAAAGATAGAGCAGATGTGGTACTCAACCCAGCCGCTGGGGATACACAAGCCAGTGCATTTCTTTGTGCCGGTCCCAAGCCCGGATAAATGGTGAGGGTTGCATCAGGAAGGGCATCCAGTGTAAAATTTTGCCAAATCATACATACAGACAACAGTACAAAAGTACATACCGGATCGGTCGAGGCCCGGGTTAACAACGACCGCCACCAGTACTGTTGGCCAACAGGGTGCTGGCAGAAATTGGGCTACTGTTGGCCGAAGGAGGAGGAAGGCATGCCTGAAGGCAGGTAAAGGCTAGGACTGTGATAGTGAGGGTCGGAACTTTGAATGTTGGCAATATGACTGGTATAGGGAGAGAGCTAGCTGATATGATGGACCGAAGGAAGGTTGGTATATTGTGTGTGCAAGAGACCATATGGAAGGGGAGCAAGGCTAGGTGTATCGGAGGCGGTTTCAAATTGTTTTATCATGGTGTGGATGGGAGGAGAAATGGCGTAGGTATTATCCTGAAGGAACAGTATGCTAAGAATGTTTTGGAGGTGAAAAAAGTGTCGGATAGAGTGATGTTTATGAAGCTGGAAATTGATGGTGTAATGATGAATGTTGTTAGTGCATATGCACCACAAGTTGGGTGTGCGATGGATGAGAAAGAAAAATGTTGGAGTGAGTTGGATGAAGTGGTGATGACTGTACCCAAGGGTGAGAGACTGGTGATTGGAGCAAATTTCAGTGGGCATGTTGGTGAAGGGAACAGAGGGGATGAGGAAGTGATGGGTAGGTATGGTGTTAAGCAAAGGAATGCAGAAGGTCAGATAGTAGTGGATTTTGCGAAAACGATGGACATGGCTGTGATGAATATGTATTTTAACAAGAGGGAGGAGCATAGGGTGACGTACAAGAGTGGAGGAAGATGCACACAGGTGGATTATATCTTATGTAGAAGGGCCAATCTGAAGGAGATTGGAGACTGTAAAGTGGTGGCAGAGGAAAGTGTAGTTAAGCAGCATAGGATGTTGATTTGTAGGATGACATTGGTGATCAAGAAGAGGAGGATGAGTGTGAGGGCAGCACCAAGAATCAAATGGTGGAAATTGAAAAAGGGTAATTGTGAGGTGATGTTCAGGGAAGAGTTAAGACAGGCAGTGGGTGGCAGTGAAGAGTTACCGAATAGCTGGTTAACTACAGCAGAGCTAGTAAGAGAGATGACAAGAAAGGTGCTTGGTGTGACATCTGGAAAGAGGAAGGAGGACAAGGAGACCTGGTGGTGGAATGAAGAAGTACAGGAGAGTATACAGAGAAAGAGGTTGGCGAAGAAGTGTGATTGTCAAAGAGATGAAGAAAGTAGACAAGAGTATAAGAATATGAGGTGCATGGCAAAGAGAGAGGTGGCGAAGGCTAAGGATAAGGCGTATGAAGAGTTGTATAAAAGGTTGGACACTGAAAAGTTGTATAAAAGGTTGGACACTAAGGAGGGAGAAAAGGACCTGTACCGATTGGCTAGACAGAGGGACCGAGCTAGTAAAGATATGTAGCCGGTAAGGGTGATAAAGGATAATGAGGGAAATGTACTCACAAGCAAGGAGAGAGTGTTGAGCAGATGGAAAGCATACTTTGAGGGGTTGATGAATGAAGAGAATGAGAGGGAGAGAAGGTTGGATGATGTGCAGATAGTGAATCATGAAGTGTAGTGGATTAGCAAGGAGGAAGTAAGGATAACTATGAAAAAGATGAAGAATGGAAAGGCTGTTGGTCCAGATGACATACCTGTGGAAGCATGGAGGTGTTCAGGTGAAATGGCAGTGGAGTTTTTAACTAGATTGTTTAATGAAATCTTGGAAAGTGAGAGGATGCCTGAGGAATGGAGAAAAAGTGTTTTGGTACCGATTTTTAAGAATAAGGGTGATGTGCATAGTTGTAGTAACTACAGAGGGATTAAACTGATCAGTCACAGCATAAAGTTATGGGAAAGAGTAGTGGAAGCTAGGTTAGGAAGGAAGGTGATGATTAGTGACCAGCAGTATGGTTTCATGCCAGGAAAGAGCACTACAGATGCGATGTTTGCTCTGAGAGTGTTGATGGAGAAGTACAGAGAAGATCAGAAGGAGTTGCATTGTGTCTTTGTGGATTTAGAGAAAGCATATATGACAGGGTGCCTAGAGAGGAGTTGTGGTATTGTATGAGGAAGTCAGGAGTATCAGAGAAGTATGTAAGTGGTACAGGATATGTACGAGGGTAGTTTGACAGCGGAAAGACTGAATAAAATGGCGTTGGCTGCATGTTTTATACCCCTGACGACCTGACATCATGGAAGAGGAGACAGCAACCGACGCAGGACTCAAGACTTTGTTATTCAGGCCGACTGAGGGCAACCTGCCAGCAGATTACCCGAATGTAATGACTGCAACAGTGAATACACTCAAACATCTACATTTATGGTAAGTGTACACAACTGTACTTTTTTATTACGTTTACGTTTAATTGTACTGGCTGCCAAAAAGTAATTACTAGAAAATGGAAGTCAAAGTCTAAACCACTGTAATTGATGTTCTGAATATTGTAAATGAGATAAAAGTACAGGAGGTGGGATTCCAAGAAAAAGAAAGGGCAAATTATGTAGAAGCTGTGTAGAAGTAAATGGAATCTGTGGGACAATCCATTGCAAAAATAATGCCCAAGGAGAGGAAGAGTGAGGAAGGAATTGGAACTGTTTATGTAATCTTTGACTGAATGCTAATTGTTAAAAAGGAAATGTGTACCCTGGATGGAAAAATAATGTTGCTGTGTTTTTTCTTTTGTATTAGTACATGAGTGTTTGTGTCACCGTTTAAAGATGCTTATTTAAAAAATGTGTTAAAAGTGTGCATAGTGATTTGCTTAATGAGCACATGCGTTTATTTACTGCTTTGAGCTTTGCTGGATATTCATCCCATTCCTGTATATTTTTCAGGATGTTTGTAGTCGGTGCTTCAGCACTTGTTTTATTCACTCTCCTGTGGCGTAAAAAATATTATTAACTTGAAATAACTTGGCATCGCCTCTATGCAGTACAGTCGTTACGTCATTCTAGATAATATTAATAAAGCATGATTCAGTGTCATACTCAGTTTAAAGAGATGGAATTTTGATATTAATAGAGTTTCAAAAACATCTCTCAACTATTTTAATAGTTGGTTTCAGTATTCAGAGTCTAAAGATTGAAATGAATTTCCTTCTAAGGTAAATTTTATTAATCAGATGAAAGGATTGTTGCATATTTCTAATTTTTCATATTTGACAGACTTGTAAGAATTTAGTATAATCTGCTATTAAATGGTTTTCCTTGACTATGCAGTACAGTCGTTACGTCATTCTAGATAATATTAATAAAGCATGATTCAGTGTCATACTCAGTTTAAAGAGATGGAATTTTGATATTAATAGAGTTTCAAAAACATCTCTCAACTATTTTAATAGTTGGTTTCAGTATTCAGAGTCTAAAGATTGAAATGAATTTCCTTCTAAGGTAAATTTTATTAATCAGATGAAAGGATTGTTGCATATTTCTAATTTTTCATATTTGACAGACTTGTAAGAATTTAGTATAATCTGCTATTAAATGGTTTTCCTTGACTAGTGTACGAGTCTATCCAGAGTGTAATAGAATTAAATTTTGCAGTAATAGAGTAAGATTCTACATCAGGGAAGCTAATATCACCATACTCCTATAATCTTGTATGATTTCTGTAAGCAATTCTCGTCTTTTTAGGATACCATAAGAACAGAGTTAGCATTTTTTCCTTTTTCTTTACAAATTTTCTTTTGCCAGGTATTAAAGTTGTTGAATGCAGTGTGTGTGTGTGTGTGTGTGTATATATAAAAATACACACACACACACACACACACACACACACACACACACACACACACACACACACACACACAGTGGATATAAAAAGTGTACACACCTCTGTTAAAGTGCCATGTTTTTGTGATATAAAAAAATGAGACCACAATAAATCATTTCAAAAGTTTTCCCCACCTTTAATGTGACCTATAAACCTTCTACATTTCAATTGAAAAACAAACAAATCTGTTAGGGGAAAAAAATATATATATATAAAAAACGTACAATAGGCTGGTTGCATAAGTGTGCTCACCTTTAAACTAATACTTTGTTGAAGCACCTTTTGATTTTTTTTTTTTTTTTTGTGATGAGCTACTGCAAAAGTTTCCTTTGAAAAATGTGAAAAACAAAGGCTTCAGACATGTTATTTAAAATGCCTGCTTAACTAGAGCTGTACTCATAGTTTAGCTGCTGCTTACCTCGGCAAGCACTTCTTACTGTGGTGTGCCTGCAGCAGTTTTGTTTTTATATAACTGGTCTTTTATTCATGAGTGTACCTTTGCAGTATTTTTTCTTCTTTTATTTTTCATTTTAGTGTTCTGCAAGAAACCTGAAGAACATTTCAGAGTTATTTTATTATGCACAGAAGGCAGTTCTTCACCCTACTGCACCACTGTATGACCCAGAAGAGAAACAGGTAAAAGAGAGCAAAGTACAAGATTTTCTGAAAATGCTTCACATAAGATTGTTTGATATTCTGATTGCTTTGTTCCAATGACATCACTATAAAATCTATTAGTGCTTCAAGAGTTGAATCTAGTGGCCGTATCAGGCAATATGTTTCAGAATTCACTCGTGCAGGTTTTTATTTACCATGTTTTCCTTTGAATTTTTATTTTTTATTTTGTAGAGTTAACATTTTCATTAAAAGTAATGGCCCTGGACTCTGCGTCATTGACATTCATTTTAGATGGACTTTGTGTTGCAGGACAGTTGCTGAGAGATTGAGTAGTTATAGTGCATTTTACTGATTCATTCTACAGAGATCCGTAGGGGCGGCCATGGTGGTGCAGCGGTTAGCGTTGCCACCTCACAGCAAAAGGTTCTCCGGTTCGATCCTCGGCTGGGGTGCCTTCTGTGTGGAGTCTGTATGTCCCTCCCTGTGGTCGCATGGGTTTCCTCCGGGTACTCTGGTTTCCTCCCACATCCCAAAGGGGTGGATTGGACACTCTAAATTGGCCCTAGGCGTGAGTGCGTGCATGTGTGTGCTTTCTGTGGAAGGTTGGGCTCTGGGTTGGCAACTCGACACCGTAAAACTCCACTGCCAATCATGAGCAGACAGGTGATCCGCTGTGGCAACCCCTAACCGGGAAAAGCCGAAAGAAGAAGAAGATTCTACAGAGATCCGTAATCCAATGAGTCTGATCAGTTAAAAGGTTTGAATCAACAACTGTTAACGTAGGGAAATCCCTAAAGCTAACAAAACTAACTGCATGTTTACAAATGTTTTACATTCATAGGAGTCATTGAAGTTTCAAGGATGCTTTAGTCTTATGACCATGTTAGCATTGCCAATGTCAACCCTAAAGCTTCAGTTCCTTTCTTAAGGAGAGAGAGGACAGTTAACCTTTGGATAAACTTGAGAACACCCATTCCATTCATCCATGTTTAATCTAAAGAAATATTTAGACTCACATTAGTGCACATATTTATCCCAGGGAAGGGGAGCCACTTGGATGATGAATCTGTTCATCCATCACATTATCTGTTGTTTAAGGTAAAGGTCTCTGGTTGTAGTGTTAGCCTAGCTGCTTGTCTTGCTGAGATAGATCATCATAATCATCAGCCCCCTTTTTCCCATTTTTCTACATGGGATCGTGGTATCGTGTTAGCTGTCGTCAACTGTCTCGATTCAGTGCCACACTCCTGCCTTCTTCAGCACTCATGCCTGACTGTCACAGATCTTCTTTCACACAATCCATCCACCTCTTTGCTAGACGTCGTCGCTTCCTCTTACCTTCTTCCTGTCTGTCCCAAATCTTCCTCACTAGATTGTCTTCTGCTTTTCTGCACATGTGCCCGCACCACCATCTTGCTGAGCTATATGAGGTCAAAGAATACTGTATCTCGAATGGAATGTTAAGCAAGTCACATGTCACCCATCAGGGGTCTATAAGACAGAGAGTGAAAAGGCTGTCAATCTCTCCTGATAATATTTCTGGTCTTAAGTACCTTTTTTTTTTTGTTATGATATGAACCTATGAGACTTTTCAAATTTGTTGTATTGTCATGAGAGATGCATTCTGAATGGAGCATTGTACTCTGTAATTGGTGTGATTATTGCTGATTATAGGGGACAGTAACATTTTTGAATCTAGATGAAATGCCACTAGTTACAACTGGCTACTAATTGTGCTAAATATGAGGATTTCCTGGCAGCGGCTGCTACACAGTGATCAAAGGAAGGGGGACTGCCAGTACCAGTACCCAGGTCCATAGCTGCCTTTTCATTTTGTAAGTGTGTGTTATTCATACTGTGTTTTGAATTATCATGTGTGACATAGGCAAACTTGCATTTATATAAAATACATTTGTATAAAACTAATTAAACCATATTACCAAGTTCACATTTACAAACATTGTATATATCATATATTCTCTTCAATGTAGTCAAGTCAACATTACATAAATTGCTCAATTCCTGCCTTCTCTAACCTCATTCCTCCTCCAAAATATTTTTCTGCATATATTGTTTCCACAATTTCCATTTTTTAGGTAATTTACTCCTACCCTTTTCTAAAGATCTCACTTTCTGTTCTTTTATTTCTGTTAGAATATTCACTATTTCCAGTACATTTGATGTACACTTTGATTTCCATTTTCTAGTAATTGCTCTTTTTGGCAGCCACCAGAATTAAATGTAAGGCCTTACTATGTCTAGGCAATTCAGATTCTGTATCCCAGCTAAAAAAAAAAAAATAATTTCATTAGTTACACTCATTTGCTCACCCAGTATTGCTGACAGAGTACTCTATGGAGAATTTTTAAAGTCTGCTAAGTCATTACACTCCCAAAACATATGTTCCCAATTACCTTTTTCTTCCCCATTACACCTGCAACATTTGCTATCTACCCGAAGAAAAATTCTTTGGAGTCTGCTTTCGGTATAAAAGTGCCTATGTAAACATTTCCAAACAAAAATCCTAAATCTTCTAGACTTTGTTGCATGTTTGAGAGCCGTGCATATGTCCTCCCATTGTTTCTTTGTAAATTCATTATCTAATCCCTCTTCCCAATCTTTTCTGGATTCTCCTGACTGATTCCTATAGTTATTATTGCAATATTTTATATACCCTACTAATTATCCTTTCTTTAACAGCAGCTTCTCTTCTAGATTCAACTAAAAACCCTACCAGAGCAGGTCTTTCACTTAGGATTCCCCTAGCCCTTTCACTTTGCCTATACTTTGATATTAATTCCTGATAGGGAAGGCAGTCTCTAGCCTGCAGTTCCAGTGTCGTCTTGGCCTCCTCCCATTCTGTCACCTTTTCCTCTCTATTTGTTCCCAGTACCTTGGTTCCTTTGCCAGCTTATTCCAGTAAATTTCATCCAGCTCTTGCCTATTCTCTATACCCTTATTGCAGTCCTCCCTATCAGCTGGATCTCCTTTCTCCATTCTGTTGTTGGCTTATTTATTTATTTCCAGTTTGATTACCGGGGAAGTCCACTGGGCCGAAATGACCCATTTTCAGTGGAGGCCCAGGGAGAAAAGCTCCAAGTTGCATAATACAGTTACAATACAAGTGGTACACAAGTATAAAATATATATTATACAAAAAAGTTACAATTAACACATTTGGTGTCATGGTATTTAACAGAGTTCAGGGTTATACAGTTTCATTTAAGGAGCACTCTAATGTATGGAGTTTGACAACAATGTATGTATGATCATGAGTAGAAAGAGAAGACAGAGTAAAGAAATAGAGAATATACTGTGCTTACGCACAATTAAACATGGATGCTCTTTACAATATTTACATGGTTGAATTGAGTAAGAGTGGCTATAGGTGTTGTTGAGAGCATAGAGAGCTCAGAAAATAGAGAAGAGAACACACTGGGAGCAGAAAGTTTAGCTTGAATTAGGTAGGGTGAAGGCAGGTACATTTTTGCTTAGAGGACAGGTGTTTGAAAATAAAGTTTCCAGAGTTTGGTATAGATCTTAGAGTAGATGGAAGGGAATTCCATTTTTTGCCAAGTGAGTAAGAGAGGGGAAGTTGGCCAGCAGGACGTTTAGGTTTGTTGATAGCCCTTATAAGCCTAGTCGTGCAACCTAAATGTGACCCACAAAGTTATTCACTTCTCCGTATACTTCCTGCTACTGTATAAGTATAATGTTTTATATGACTGTTATACTCCTTAAGGATCTGCACCCAAAATCCCACTCTTTCCTTATTTTGTTACTTTCCCCTTGTTTTGTCACCCTTTTCCATTTTGAATTGTATCTTTCTGCATGTGATATATATTAGAACCTTAACTGTGTCGATCTAAAATATCCCTTCAAATCAGGTAATTCTAAACCACCTTGTCCTGCTGGAAGGATCAGCTTATCCCACTTGACTCTTGCCCTCTTCTCTCTCAGAAAAAAAACCTTCAGCTCTTTATTAAATGTTATCCACAACTTCTCTGGTTGATAAAAATATAACTGACCTGTATGAAAAGCTAAAGAGACTAAAGCATTTTTACTGCTTGCATCTTTCTGTCTATATCCATAGGCAAGCACTTCCAGTTTCTCGATTTGTGTATTTTGTAGTTTCTTCCCACATATCCTTGGCTGCCATAACTGTGCCTTTTTTAACCCATACTGTTAAATACTTCATTCTTGTCCCCATAAAAATGGGTACGGCTGAACCAGTTGATTTGTGGGTACATAGTTTACAGCTATAGCCTTTGTTTTATTACCACTAATTTTATATCCCAAAAAAACTTGGAACTGTTTGAGAATGTTTCACAACATTGAGATTGCCTTTTCTGGTTTTATCAGGTACAAAATAGTAGCTGCAAATAAAGCCAAATTTTCTTGATTCCCTATCTCTATTTAAGCATAACTTGAACCAGTGGATGAATAATCGGAAATTCACTCCAGTCTGACTGCTATGTCTCTGATGTACAGAGGCAGTCAGTGAATTACTACCTATATAAATAACTGTGTGGGTCACATTTAGGTTGCACAGCTAGGCTTATAAGGGCCCTAGTGGTTGTTAGCTTGGTATACACCTTTGAACCATACCAATTATATCCTTGAATTTCTCAGTCCATTATTTTCTTTGCCAGTGGTTCTAAATGTAATGCAAATAACAAAGGAGAAAGAGGGTACCTCTGCCTGGTTCCTCTGCTGAGATGCAACTTATCAGAGAAGAACCCTCACACTTTGAGTTTTACCTCTGATCCCTCATACAATAATAAGGTTATGCAAATGCTTCCACTGCCATACTCATAAAATCCCAGCTTACTGTGTTGTCTAATTTCTCTCCAACAAGGCCTACCAACAACAGAGGTATTTTCTTACATTCTGCTTCCGTCTGGATAATTGTTGTATTAATATTGTCAAATATTTGTCTCCCTCCACAAAAAAAAAGAAAAACACATTGATATATAATATAAATGTTGGCAACACCTTTGCCATTCTTTTAGCCGTTATAGATATAAACACTTCATAATCATGGTGTAAAATTCATTTGTGCCTGCATTAAGTTGGAACTAATGGGTCTTTACCGTCTTTAGGTATTATAGCCACCAGAGCATTTTTCCAGGAGGTTGGTGCTTCCCCTCCTTTTAAAACACAGTTAAACAAAACCTTCCGGATCTTTATCATTTTCTTCACTTCTAGCTTCCAAATTTTCACCAGAATACCATATATTCTTGGGGACTTTCCTGCAGATTGGTTAAGCATCACCATTTGGCCTTGTCTACCTGTAACGTTGTCATATTTAAGTCTTCCATAAATACTTCATTTGTGCTTTTTCTTGATTTCACTACTACTTTGCTTTTTACACATTTTCATAAAATTTCTAAAATATCTCTAATACTTCTACAGGATTTCTGGTTATATTTCTTGTTATAGGCTCCCTAGGTTTGCCAACTGACCTTTTCTACTTTCTGTTGCCTAAACCATTGTGCCAGATGGTTTTGTGCTCTGGAGTTATCAGAACAGTTGCTTATCAGCAGTCTTTCTAAACTCATGCATATTACCCAGTACTGTTATCCATACTGTATTTTCTGGATAACTTTTGTTATCTTCACAAATAAACGTAAAGTGCTAAAAACGAACCAAAAACCACAAAAAAGGCACTCAGGAAGCAACCCAATACTCGAAAGGGATTTATTCAGCAGCTCGAAGTAAATAATACATCCACATAAATGTTACACTTGTAAATACGTTTTCATCCTCTCTTGACTTCATCAGATAAAACAACCCATAAAATCTAGTCCATTTATTTAGCTTCCTCATTAAACTATCAACCAATAACAAATTACATTCAATAAAGCAGGTTCATACAATATAGCACCAACTGAATAAATGACTTATCTAATAGTATCTAACTTAATTCATAGAAATATTATAACATATACATTATTAACATTAAATATTTAATTTAAAATACTTTAATAAAACCTTTTTAAAAACTTTTGTTGTCCAAGAAACAATACTACATTGTTAATGCTTGATTTAAGCCCATTTTTGCATACCTGACATTAACTAAGGTGCTCTCTTTCTGAACAGCTGTACCTGCTTTCCAGTTGTCTGCAGATTTGATTAACCAGATGTTCTTATTGTCATTTTTATTAACAGAGAAATAGATGCCAAACAGGAGGTAAACCCACACAAGCCCGTAGGGGGCCCCACTGGTAACCTTACCACTGTTTAAAGAGGCACTTGACACACAAACTGCATGGGTACTGTCTTTCAGCCATTTGTCAGTCCATCTTACCATGTAAGGATATATGTTTAAGGATCAGTTTCCTTATGATTCCAACATGAAGCATGGTATCTAATGATCTATTGCTGTCTGTTTTCATCTATTTCAAACATATGGGTTGTCAGCTCCAACTATATCCATCCAAGGCGTCAAATTCTAAGCTTCATGTGATCCAGAACTCTGATGTCTTCCCTACCCATATTTCCCTAGGCCCTGCCTTAGATACTTGGATCCTGTTTGCCACTTGAGTAATACGGATATGCACAAAAGCTCTCCAGAAGCAGTGGGTGGTATACTTAATTTCTTCCAGCTTACTCCTGTCCTAACTTGAGGGTTTTTTTCTCACACTTTTACCTTTTCTTAGTGTAAATTAAAAGTCACAGTAGTTAATATTGATAAGATAGTTAGTATAATTAGTATATTTAGTGTAGTTTAATTCTTTTAGCTAAGATTTTAGGCCCTTTTTTCATGTCAGCTGTTCTTGTTGCTTACAAAAAGGGGGAGGTGGATATATTATTTAGTAGATAACATAACAGAGATCATTATGTTGCAGTTGTGTTTGACTGTCTTGATGTAGGTTTTCTTCATGTCAAAATCTACTGGTTTCAAAATGTTCTCTGAGTCTAGGCACAAACCACCAAGACCCACACTGCAAATGTGTTTATTTTCGAAGTGCTGCACACCTTGATCTGGACTGCCAGTCTTGTGCAGCATTCAGTGCTTGGCCCTTTTCCAGCACAGACATGGGCTATCCCTTCATCTTCTTCCATTTCTCCTTCAAAAAGAGATGGATCTAAATCAAAAGGACAAGAAAAAGAGAAAGAAAAAGACCATAAGGATGAGAGAGAAGGAAAGGAGTAAGTCTCCCTGTAAAACCACCAAAAACCATTCCTCAGAACAGAGGACCTCATCAGTCCAGACCCTAAGGTACCTTGAAGATTGGATCTGATGACTTCTTGGGTCCGATCTCCTTTTCCATGCACTAGATACTCACTGGGACCTAATCACCTGGTTTTGCTTCTATGTCTCTGATGGACAGAGGCAGTCAGTAAATTGCTACTTGTATAAATCAAATTTGTGAGTCACCAACCCTATAAGTACAGAGATGCTCTCTACCACCTTCAGTGGCATCATGCAGTCAGTCATCAAGAAGCCACAAGGAACTGTATGTTGATTGGATGATGATGTTTTTGAGGATGCAGATTCAGCTTGGGGTTGTCCTGGTACCATTCCCTGGGAAATTTGAGTACTGGCCAACTTGTGTCTCCCTTGCAGGAATCCATTCCAACTCACCCTTTGGGTCCGGTGTTATTGGAATTGATTGGAACTGGAACACCTTTGTCAGCGATGGAGCTACTTACAACTTTGACCATTGCCTTTGGAACAAGATGAGGCTTGAAACCAAAGTTTTTGTGGTGAGTTCTGAAGTGGGGGGGGGGGATGAATCGGCACCGAGATTCTTGGAGCCTTCTTTCCCTCTTGGGGCTTCTACCTTGGACAGCTTGGATCAGAGATCAGGACCAGGGTCGTTGGTGAGAGTTCCTTCTCTTAGGTTCATAGGTAGGTACTAGGCTATTGGCCCAAGGGCCTACGTAAGTCTAGCCAACAAGGTTCCCTGGCTTATGCCACCAAAGAAATTTATTTTCCTTTGCCACTGTCGAACTGAGACACAGAAGTGATCCCTGGGGTTTAATTCCTATTTCCCATCCACTCATTAAGATTTTTCTTGAAGAGTGCTAATGAAGAACTTTGCGTGACATAGATGAGTAGCCTGTTTCAAAGTATGGGAAGTCTCTGGGATGGGAATCTATTCCTCCAGCATGTCCTGTTTATTGTGGTGACAAGGTTTAGGTCCCTAGAGCGTGTAGCTCTGAGGGATTGGGATTTCTTTAGGTGTAGCATGTCCAACAGCTCTGGGTTTGACATAGCTTTATATGTTAAGCAGAGATCACCTCAGAGTAGACGATATGCTATGGAGTAAAGCTGGAATTTTCTGAGACTGTCAGTGTAGGGCATTTGTTTGAGGCAAGTAATCCTCTGTGTGAGGTACTTCTGTGGCCTTGCCAGCTGCTGCAGATGTCTTGTGAGGTACATTCCAAAAGGAGCATTGTACTCTATAATGGGTCTAATGAGTGTCGTGTAGAGGGGAACAATGACCTCTTTTTTCCTGGATGAGAACCCTTTTATGATTAGGTGTGCCACGTAGAAGGAACTTCCTGGCTACTGTGGCGATGTGACTATCAAAGGAGAGACTACTGTCCACCTGGGTCCCAAGGTCTCATCACATGTTCGGTGTTAAGTAGATTGCTGCCTATGTGCTAGTTCATGGGTACTGAGTTTTTACCAAAGGGGATGACACTGCACTTTTTGGCATTGAGCTTGAGGCCATGGCTCTGACACCAGGCATCTGTCTCAGCGAGGCCCTTCTGTAGGATGTCCACATCATTTGAGGACTTGACTATGGCTCCTAGTTTGCAGTCATCTGCGAACTTTGTTAGCCAGAGGCCTTCTTTGTTAGCCTGTACTTCAGAGAAGTAGATAACAAACAGGAGAGGTCCCAGGACTGAACCCTGTGGTACTCCACTTGTCACTGCTTTGAGGTCAGATTTGGAGTCAGCAACTTTTACAGTGTGGGTTCTGTCAGTGAGCCAGTTGACAACCCATCTTGTGACGTAGGGATTTATACCTAGTTTAGTGAGTTTAGCTATAATTCCAGAATGGGGGATGGTGTCGAAAGCCTTGGCGAGGTCAAGATAGGCTGTGTGAAAGACCTTACCCTCATCAACGGTTTTGGTGACTGCCTCAGTTGTTGATCGGGTTCAGGAGGCATGATCTGCCTTTCACAAACCCGAACTGGGTGGGATCCAGAGTTTGGAGGTTACCAATGTCTTTGTTTGAGTTCCATGATGATATGTTCCATGGCCTTGCAGACCAGGCTCGTCTGGCTAATAGGGCGATAGTTCCCGGGATCAGTGGTGGCTTCCCCTTTATGGAGTGGGATAATTGTTGCTGTGCGCCATTTACTGGGCACAAAGCCTGATGTGAGACTATTATTGAACATGTGCTTAGGTGGGGAGCCAGTTCGTGTAAAACGCAACCTGGGATGTTGTCCGGTCCCATGGATGCTGTGTTTTTGGCTTTAGAGAGTGCAGCCTTTACCTACGCAGTTGTGATTACAGGGACTCTGCATTCTTCCTGTATAGATATGGGCCTTTTAGGGAGTGGGGGGGTAAAGTTAGCACTGATCCTATCTGCCAGGATCTTGTTTGTATTGGAGGGAACCCTCTGTGCTGGTGGCAGTTTCGGCCTTCAAGGCCTTTGAAAGAGTTTTGGCAAATACCAAAGACAGAGTGGCTCCAACCAGTTCAACTTTACACGAACCCCAGCTGCATTTTCTTTCCTCTTCATCTTGTTAGATAGGGACTGCTGGGACCAAGCACTTCTGAGGAAATCTGCTTTGTCAGCTCCCTGTCTAATTCTGAGCCTTTTACTGTGCACCCAGATCAGCTTCCTGTCTGATTTTGAGCCTTCTACTGTGCCTCCAGAAGGTGCACCCAGAAAACAGACGTAAACAGAAGCACCTAGACTCTTCCCAAGAGTTTTTCACTGAAGATACTAACTTGGAGGAAGGAGAGGACTCCCCTTGCACTCTCTCTGAAGATGTCACATTCTGAGATATTCTTGAATTAATGAAGCAGAGAAGGGGGTTAGTCGTCCCAAGACCCTTCTCCGGATGAGTCAGTATTCTTGGAAGCTTTTGGTTCTGGACCAACATTGTCCTGTGTGATATCTTCTGTCGGTCCACTTATCAACTTTATGGCTCAACAGGTGTGGAAGGATCCTGTTGTTGCAGAGTCCATCCCAAAAAAGGCTGATTAAGTCTTATTTGCACCTATGGACAGGAAGCACTGGAGTGAAGGGTCCAGCAGTAGATGTAGTGGTGGTAGTGGCAGCCACCAAGAAGGAGCTATCGGAAGAAAGTTCCTCTCTTCATCCTCCTATTAGAGAGTCTGGGGCGATGGACAGATTTGGGAAGCAGGCCTATGCATAAGCAAATTTCACCCTTAGATCACCGACTTATGTGGCTCATTTAGCAAGATTCCAGAGAGGCTTGACTAAAGATATCACAAAGTCCCTCTCAGGGATACTGCCTATGGATGTTCATAAAACAGTTGACTCCCAGCTCACCACCCTGCGATCCTCAAATGTGGCTATGCATTTGCTCTCTAATGCAGCTGATGGTTCGGCCAGAGTGCAGGCACCAACATCACCATATATTGCCCCACTTGGATGTGGCTTTTTGACTTTGCATGCTTTGTTAATACCCCTTATGGTTCCACCTTGTTTGTACCAAAAGTTAGAAATACTCGTCAAGAGCCAACAAGATGGTAAGAGAGACTCTGTAGTGTGAGTATGCTTCACCACTACACATAGAACTTTGTGTAGAATGAGAGATCAGGGAACATGATGTGGTTCCACAAATCACAGAATACTTTCCATGACTGCCAGGGTGACAGACCTCCCTGTAGCAGAGGAGTAGATCATTTTAATGGACAATGCCAAAGAGGTAGAGGTGGACTGCATAACTAAGGCTTTCACAGTTCATTTTCCAAGGAAGCCTTTCAGTGCTCCTGAATGGTTGCCTGACTGCTACACACTGGAGGCAGTCAAGGGCCAGGGGAATCTCTGCACCCTCAAGCCTGACACTGAATAACTTCAGATTCATGGGTGCTAAAAATAATATTCAGAGGCTGTTCAGTTCCCCTTTCCCTACCATCTCAGAAAAAGAAGAAATTTTCCGATATTTCACCCAGTGAGTGGGACTCGACAGCCGTAAAAATTTCAAAGCTGCTCGAAAAAGAGTCATGCAGCCAGTCCCCTAAGACCAGTTATAATCTAGTGTCTTTTTTAAGATCTTTTTAGTGCCAAATAAAACCAGGGACCTCAGATCCAAATTGGATCTGTCACCTAAAACAGTTAATGAAACCAAGTTCTAGATGCTCACTGTATGGTCCATTTTATCTCTTCTGAGGAAGGATGATTGGATGTGCCCTATAGATCTCCAGGATATCACATCAAAATAGCAAAGCAGTCCAGAAGATTCCTCCACTTCGGGCTGAGCACCAGTCATTATCAATTCCGGGCACTGCCATTTTGTTTCACCACAGCCCCCAGGGTCTTGGGGATCCAGGTCTTCCTGTACCCTGACAATTGACTCCTCATTGCTTCTGTCAAGTATCTGCTGCTATGCCACCTGAACCAAGTAATTCAGTTGCTTCAAGACTTGGGTATATCTGAGAATCTTCCAAAATGCCAGCTAACTCCAACACAGAATATAGAGTTCATAGGATGCCACCTACATACCAAAATGCAAATAGTCAGCCTTCCCCAGTCCAGGGTTCTGTCAGTTCGTCTAACAGCATTTCTTATGTACTACATCACCACCATCTACGTTAATTCTTCACCTTTTAGATCTCATAGCATCCTCAATACTAATGGTCCCTTTAGCTAGATACCACATGAGAGTACTACAGTGGAATTTAGCAGTACAGTTATCTTAGTCTGTTCATGCCTTGCATTCAGAAGTCCGAATTATGCAGATTTGCAGACAACACATTGCTTTGTGGATGGATTACATCGATGATGGTAACTCAGGGTTGCCCCTTCTAGACAGAATCACCTATTGCGATAGTGACCACAGATGGCTCCCTTTTGGGAGGGGGTGCATCTCGAAGGGAGGATGGTCCAAGGCACATGGTCATCACTAGAGGCGAATCTTCAAATAAGTGTCTTGGAGTTAAGAGCAGTCGTCCTGGCATTGCAGGCTTTTTAGGACCTTTCCTCCAAGGGTTTGATTTCCATACAAACAGACAATATGTCAGTGGTATGGTACATCAGCAATCAAGGAGGAACCCATTCTTATTTTGTCTGTCAAGAGGTCGTGCGAGTATGGCAATGGGAGATGTCTTCACAATGCTTTCTAATAACACGCATCCCAGGGTTATCCAGTGAAATCGCAGATAAATTGAGCACATATTTTCTTATGCCTCATGAGTGGTCTTTCAACCCCAAGGTGACATTTGTAATCTTCATTCACTGGGGCCAACTTTGCTGTTTTGCATCCTACCTGAACAACAAATGCAGCAGTTATTTTGCCCTGGCCCCTCCACACGGACAGTCACTGAGGGATGCTGTGGTCCACAAGTGGCCTTCAAGACTCCTATATGCATTTTTACCTTTACCAGTAGTTAACATATTCATACAGAAGGCAAGACAGTGCAAGGCCAGGGTGATCTTCATTGCCCCTTTTGGCCCTGACAGGCATAGTTCCCCTTCCTATGGCCTTTACTAGTTCATCCTCCATGGATGTTGGATCAGTAACCAAACTTACTGACTCACCCATCCAGGTCACCTTCTCCCCGGGCCAGAAGTCCATGAAGTTAACTGCATGGTTCTTTCAGTTCTAACCATAGCTAGAGATGCTAGGCTTTCTCCAGCAGTAGTCAGCATTCTTTCTGCTTCACAAAAAATGTCCACTTGGAAAATTTGTCAGAATAAATGGAAGAGTTTTTCGATTTCAGCATACTCCAAAGGCGTTTCAGCACCAGTACCATCCATACTAGAGTTTCTCTGTGATCATTTGGACAAAGGTTCCAGATGTTCATCGTATTTCACTGTTGCAGTCATTACACTTGGGGTATCCTGCTGGCAGGCTACCCTCAGTCGGCCTGAATTCGAAAGTCCTAGTCCTGCGTTGGTTGCTGTCGCCTCTTCCCTGACGTCAGTGCACCAGGGGTATATAAGATGCAGCCGACGCCATTTTCTTCAGTCTTTCTTGCCGCGCGGTGCCCGAAGCAAAAGCAGTTCGCAAGTGCCGGTCGGCCGACTCCTGAGATTTTCAAAATCGAATTTCAGAACCGAAGTCTTCAATAAAGCTAAGTACCCCGTTGGGGAAACTTTTTCTTGCACCAGACCGATGTCAGTAAAAGTTAACAATTGTATTTCTTGTGGGAAGCAAATACCTCATAAGGATTTTCACTCTTACTGTATTCCTTGCCTAGGCCCTGACCGCAACGTTGCTAGTTGTCGGTTTTGTGCTAGATTTAACCAACGCACTATTAAGCGTCGGTTTGATTTTGCTTTACATTACTCTGGCCGAAGGTTTAACTACATAATGCCGTCGGAACAACTGACGACCGGAATTCATAAAAAGCGCAAAGACAAAGAAAAGGACAGGCATCCGAGGTCCAAAACCGACGACAAAGCCTTTTCTAGGCCAGTCGCTGGTTCGCCGGTTCTCAGTGAGGTGCTTTCGCAGCCCCTGATGCCCGCTACCTCAGAGCCACAGGCCGCCTCCGACTCCCACGTGGAGACAACTAGGCCTCTGGAAACTCAAGGTATTGGGCCTACGGAGACTATTCCCTCAGATGGGTCCGGAGCCGCTGAACAGGCATCGGCTTCTGAGGGTGTTTTCAGACCCTTCACAGCTTACTATCAAGTCTACTTCAGCAGCCAAGGTAAAGTCTAAAACACCATTAAAGACAAAGAAACAAGTACAGTATTCTCCTGGACAGTCATCCATGCCAAAGAAACAGATGCTTAAAATGGCCGAGGACCTAATTACTCTGATCAGGGGTTCCCATCCCCCTCCTGATAAAAGGCCTAGGCAAGACACTGACTATGACTCCTCTGACCATGTTTCTATTTCCTCTGATTCCTCTTCAGAACAGAGATATTCTCTTCATCCCTATGAGGACTCTGATGCTGAAGAATCTATCCCTTCAGCCTCTCCTCCTGAGGATTACTCTTTTGGGGAAACCCTGAACACCATGAGGGAGCATTTCCATTGGGAGAGCCAGGATTACTCAGAATCCAAGAAAAGGCTCAGAGACTTTCTTTTACTGCCTCAGCACAGGCCCCTTGCTATTCCCCCTGTAGTAGATATTGTTGATGTTTTTTCTGAATCCAGTTTGTCTCCTGATTCATTACCCCCTGCACCAGTCAAGCCAGATAGGTACTACAGGGTCCCAGACTCTCATAAATTTCTTTATAAAAACCCTGCTGCTGACCCAGAAACAATTTCTCAGGGTCCCAAAGGGGTCAAGGTTTCCTCTGCAAAAAAACCTGTTCCCTCTGATAGGGATTCTAAAGCTCTGGATAGATGGGGGAAAAAAGTTTACACTTCTGCTACTTTAGCTGTAAGGGCTTTAAACTGCCAGTTTCACATGCTTAAATATCAACAATACCTAATGTCTTTGCTAAAACAGAAAATGCTTACAAGCTCAGAATTTCCTGACAATAAGGAAATGCAGGATTTATTGCATGCAGCTGAACAAGTGGTAAAGCATACTCTGCAATGTGGTTTTGATTCATTAGATGCTTCTTGCAGAGCCGCAGTTACAGGCTCTGTCATTCGAAGGCATGTTTGGTTAAAAGAACAGAGTTTACCTGATCATGTTAAAGCAAAATTATTGGATGCTCCACTACAGCATGATACTTTGTTTGGTGTTAAGGCTGAGGAGGTGTTAAAGAAAATGGAGGATAAAGCAAAATCAATGCAGACAGTAAAAGATTTCTTACAGGTTCAGCCATCTAGATTTAGCAGGAACTGGCCTTCTAAAAATTGGTCCTTTCCAGTGTCAGGCCACAAAGAGGCCGATACAGATGCCCAAGAGGCAGATCTCAGCCACAAGGCTCTTACAGACCTAAACAATGGGGTGCTTCAACCCTCAAAGGCAGAGAAGACAAATCACAACCTTATAGGAAGCGGTCTCAATGACTTCCTCTACCAAAGCCAAGCACTTACTTTTTGACAGCACCCTTAGGGGGAAAAACTAGCACTTTTTCCGCAAAATTGGCACATGATCACCCAGGACAAATGGGTACTGAATATTGTTTCTCAGGGTTACAGGTTCCACTTTCACACCCTACCAAGGTCAAAGGGTATGCCAGACCTGCCACAAAACCAATGGGCAGAGGCACAAAAACAAATTTCTGCTCTCATGGAACATGAGAGCAATTCAGAAAGTACCACAGCAAGAACAGGGACAATGATTTTACTCAAGACTTTTCTTGGTACCCAGAAAGGACAAAGCCTGGAGACCAGTACTGGACCTGTCAGTTCTAAATACTTTCCTGGATGTTCCAAAATTCAAAATGTTGACACTGCAGCAACTTCTACCCATGCTGGGCAAGAAGGCTTGGCTGGTTACTTTGGACCTCAAAGAGGCATATCTGCATGTCCAATCTTGCAGAAGATGCCTCACATTCATAGCTGGCTCAATGCATTACCAATTCTCTGCACTGCCCTTTGGCTTATCTACTGCGCCCAGGGTCTTCACAAACTGCCTGGCACCAGTAATTGCATTTTGCAGACAAAAAGGAATTCAGATATATCCCTACTTGGACGACTGCCTTATTCAAGCAGAGAGCAAGGACATTCTACTAAAGCATCTGGCGTTTGTAAAAGAATTACTAATTTGCCTAGGGTACACAGTAAACAAAAAGAAATCAAAACTAGTGCCCTCTCAAGAGATAATATTCCTGGGTGCAAGCTTAAATACATCTGCCCAGATGGCTTATCTCATGCCAGACAAACAAAGGCAACTGACTCATTACTTTCAAATGATGGCAACAAAGACCCAGCTACCTGCAAGAAAAATTCTGCAGGCTTTGGGCTACATGGCATCTTGCATTCTGCTAATTCCATATGCAAGACTGCATATGAGGAAGCTACAGTGGTACCTAAAAAGTGTTTGGACTCGACATTGCCACAGCCTGGAAACAATAATAACTCTTATTCCCTGCCTGCAACAGGAGTTTCGATGGTGGGCACTGGCCTGTCACCACAACAAGGGACAGCCTTTCACTTTACCCACAGCCAGCCAGACAATAACAGCAGATGCATCGGATTATGCCTGGGGGGGCACACATGGCAGGAAAATGTATTCAGGGCACTTGGCCCATGGACCAAATGCATCTTCACATCAATCAAAAAGAGATGCTAGCTGTACAGAATGCCCTGACAGCCTTTAAAGATCTTCTACATCCAGGACAACTACTACTAAAGACGGACAATACTACAGTTATGTGGTACATAAACAAGCAAGGGGGCACACATTCCTACCCCCTCTGCAGGCAAGCCATGACTTTGTGGAACACAGCACTGACCTATCAAGTACATCTTCAGGCACAATTCCTGCCAGGAAAGAGAAATACTCTGGCAGACGAACTAAGCAGAAACCTCATGGACCCTCACGAGTGGAAACTAAATCCACAGGTCTTCGGCATGATAGCAAGGAAATTGGGATGCCCAGACATAGATCTCTTTGCCTCCCCTCACAGCTACCAACTACAGAGATTCTGCACAAGGACTTATCACTCACAAGCAAGGAAAGTGGATGCTCTATCTTTCAGCTGGAAAACCCTAGCAGTTTATGCCTTTCCACCACTGCCTCTCCTTCCCAAGGTGCTCCTAAAAGTCAGACAAGAGAAGCCAAAAATGATTCTGATTGTCCCAGACTGGCCACGCCAGCACTGGTACCCAATCCTAAAGAGCTTGCCTCAAGGCCCAGCCTGGACTTCTAATTCCTCATCTTCTGACTCAACAAAACAATCAGATCCTGCACAGCCAACTCAGAACCTTAAATCTGGCTGCATGGCGGATAATTTAGCCACTCAAAACACACCTCTCTCTAAAGCTGTTATGGATGTCATTTTGGAAGCCAGGAGACCCAGCACCAAGAAATCTTATGCTGAAAAATGGAAGAGATTCTGTGCTTGGAACCAGGCACAAGGTCTTGAACCACTTGTTCCAAATATTCCTCAGATTTTACAATACCTAACCGAGATGCTGGACAAAGGCCTATCCTTCTCATCAATTAAGATCCATGCCTCTGCCATTTCAGCTCATTACAATACAGAACCTCCTATTTTCTCTCATCCACTGCTAAAACAGTACCTCATAGGGGCAAAAAACATAAGACCCCCAAGGAGAGCACCAATACCTACATGGGACCTCGACTTTGTCTTTGAAAAGCTCACACTACCGCCTTTTGAGCCAGCCAGCACAGCTGACATAAAATTCTTATCATGGAAAACTGCTCTGCTCCTAGCAATAACTTCAGCAAGGAGATTCTCAGAGTTACAGGCATTAATGGCAGTGGAACCTTTTATCATTTTTCATCCGGACAGGGTTTCTCTAAGGACAAACCAAACATTTATGCCAAAGGTAGTATCCAGTGTGGCTCTTAAACCAAACCATTAATTTGCCAACATTTTACCCAAATCCCCAGAACAAAGGGGAGAAGCGTCTGCACTCTTTGGACATACACAGGCAGCTACGCTTCTACATGGACAAAACAAAAGCTTTCAGAAAAAACTGACCAACTGTTTGTAGCCTATGCTGCAGGATCACAAGGAAAGGCTATCTCAAAGCAGACTATTTCAAAATGGATAGGACACTGTATTCGTGTCTGCTATGCACAGCATGCCAAGTCAGTTCCTAAGAATATTAGGCCACATTCTACCAGGGCAGCAGCCACTTCAGCAGCCTTTCTCAGGGGAGTACCAACCAAGGAAATTTTGGAGGCTGCAACTTGGAGTTCAGTGCACACTTTCACCAAGCATTATCACTTACCTCTTTACTCTAAATCTAGAGCAGGCTTTGCTTCTGCAGTTCTGCAGGGCCTCATAGCCACTCCTAATCCTATTTAGACCCAGCCGCCCTACCTCAGCTTTGGGATTCAACCCAAGTGCAATGACTGCAACAGTGAAACATGATGAACATAGTACAGTTGTGTACCTACCATAAATGTAAATGTTAGAGTGTATTCACTGCTGCAGTCCAGGTTACCCACCCTCCATCCCCCTTTCTTTGCTGGGACTTATCTATACTTCTCTATCCTATACAACCTATGTGGTGTATTTGCTTGTAGATGAAGGTGTTGTGTTTATTTCACTGCTTGTTTTTATAAGCAATATATATATTGCCTACCTTCTTGGGGGCACCTGAAATCTGGGGCAAGAAAAACTGAAGAAAATGGCGTCTGCTGCATCTTGTATACCCCTGGTGCACTGACGTCAGGGAAGAGGCGACAGCAACCGATGCCGGACCAGGACTTTGAATTCAGGCTGACTGAGGGTAGTCTGCCAGCAAGATAACCCAAGTGTAATGACTGCAACAGTGAATACACTCGAATATCTACATTTATGGTAGGTACCCAACTGTACTTTTTGCCACCATCGTGGTACAACTGGCTGCAATTTAGAATTTTTATGTTGGACGTAAAGATGGTCCAATAGCTTCCCTTAAAATTTCAAAGCCTCCCTGAGAGGTGCTTTTCTGCTAAGACCTCCCATTAGGGACTCAGCACCTCCATGGGACATTACCATTATGGCAAACCCTAACTCAGGCTGTATTTGAACCAGTCTTCTGCTGATCTAAAATTTCTTACTTGGAAAACAATTTTCTTAGTGGCAGTGACGTCAGCCAGACAAATTTCAGAGCTGCAGACCCTCTCTTTAATGAGTGCATAAATAATGTTCCGCAAAGATGATTTTCCCATAAAATTAATGCATCTTTTATTCCTAGGCTGGCATCCAGACTTTTAAATTGGTCAAAAAATTTACTTGTGATTTTTCCAAGATATGCAAACAAAAGAGAATACTTGTTGCATATGTTTGTTGTTCATAGGCAACTCAGATTCTATAGCCATAGAACAACGGAATTTAGAAATGATGATCAGTCAGTTGTTCATTTCTTTTTCAAAACCAAAGTTGGGAAAGGCAGTTATGAAAATTACTCTATCCAGATGGTTGTCAGATTGCATGTCTTTCATATGTAATGAGAAAAATTTACCCTTACTGGGTAAACAAAAAGCCCATTCAACCAGAGCAGTTTCTACATTGACAGCATTTGGCAGTTTCTACATTGCCCACTGATGATGATTGTGTTACATCCACTTGGGCCTCATTACACACCTTTGTCTCACTACAAGCTGGACACCTAAGATCACTTTCCTCATTTGGCTCCACCATTCTCAGGAACGTCCTTCCTTGAGACCACCCAGTTTGACAGCTTGGGATTCTGTCCCATAAGTTTGAAACGGATGAAAATAGATAACATTGGATGCAAATGTTATGTTCTTACCATAATGTTGGATCCATGCTGTCTGAGTTTCACCCAGTTCAAACACCCTCCCTCCTTTCCCCTTCCAGTTTGGCACCTATGGCTTTGAGAGGAATAGGTGGATTTTATTCCATCTCTGCCCAGTCAAGAGACTTTATTCTCTTCCTCAAAAATTCTTAATCTATCCTTTTTAACGAGTTGGTTCCTTAATCAGGCCCTATAAGCTATATGTTCACCTTGTTTTTCACAGTTGTGGGAGGGCACACTTGATATGAGCATCTCGGGCTGGATCCAATGAAGCTCGGAAGTATGCACCGAGGTTTGTATGTTTGAACTTGATGAATATCAGACAATGTGCATCTAATGGTATTGTAAGTACATAACGTTCGTTTTTGGTTAGATCACAATACGCTGTCTAAATAGCATGACCAGTGTTAGTAGTTTGCATAGCCCTGTCAATGAAGTTAACAAGGTTTAGCAGGAATGATCTTCCTTTGATGAACCGTATTGTTAGGAGTGAAGCTTGATGAGATTTTTAATATTTCTGACAGTAGTCTATAAGGATTTTTTTTAAAGTCTGCCAACTCATTACAATCACAAAACGTATACACCCAGTTATCTGTTTCTTCCACATCACATCACCATCATTTGCTGTCTACTTGAGGACTAATTCTTTGAAGTTTGCTGGGTGTGTAAACATACCTATCCAAACACTTCCAAGCAAAAATACTAAACACCTTTTGGACTTTGTTTTTCCAGTCTTTTCTAAATGTCTACAATTGATTCTTGTATATCATGCAATATTTTATATATACCAATAACTACCCCTTTTTAACAGCTTATGTCCTAGATTCAACTAAAAACTTTACTAGATCGTGTCTCTCACTCATGATTCTCCTATCCCTTTTTCTTTGTCTATACTCAGACATCAATTCCTGATAGAGAAGATAAATCAAAATCTAAACCAACTGTATTTGAATTATTGAATATTGTAAAAGAAATAAAAGAACTGGAAGAGAGATTTTTAGAAAAGGAAGGAGCAGATTGCATAGAAATAAATGGAAATAGCGGGAGCAAGTCATGCAGAATAATGTTCAGGAGGAGGAGTTGAGGTTTAAGAGAAGGTAGGAATTGAGCAAATTATGTAATGTTGGACTGACTATAGTTATAAAGAAAAACATGTGATGGTAATCGTATGGGCTAGGTTTGTAAAGGCTCCAGGGCCATTAGCCTAGTACACACCTATGAACCTAATATTGCAGTTAATCAGCTATGCTATAATGTGCTCCATTGCTTTACAGATTCAGACTTGTAGGGCTATTTGGTGTTTTTGGTTTTGAACAAAACAAGTGTTCCGTGGGTGATGTTTGTAGAGAACCTGTTCACTAGTATATTTGCATTGTCATTTGGGTTGGGGTGCAGGGCCCCATTAAGAAGAAATTCAACTCGTCTGTGCAGTTTAAGGATTTAAACTTACAGGGGACTCTGACTACTCTTTGAGTGAAGGATGATTTGAACTCTCTTAAAATGTTTAAACAGTGAAAGAGATGGTGCAGACGCTCTGCACTCTAGGACTCGCTCCAGAGTGACTGGCAGAGGGCCCTCTCTTTCAGATCTCACACAGCTGGCCAGTGAGGTTAGATGTTCCAACAGTAACAACTTGTTTAAGAACTGTCACGATGTTCATCGTGCATACAGCTGCAGTCATAACAGATGGGTTCTCCTGCCGTCAGGCGGGTCCTCGGTCGGCCGAATTCCAAAGTCTAGGTCCGGCGTCGGTTGTCGTCGCTTCTTCCCTGACGTCAGTGCGACAGGGGTATAAAGGAACCAGCCGACGCCATTTTCTTCAGTCTTTCTTGCCGCGCGGTGCCCGAAGCAGAAGCAGTTCGCAAGTGCCGGTCGGCCAGCTCCTGAAATTACGAAAATTTTGAAACCGAAGTCTTCTTGAAAGCTAAGTACCCGTTAGAAACTTTTCTTGCCTCAGACCGATGTCAGACAAAGTTAATAATTGTATTTCATGTGGGAAGCAAATACCGCATAAGGATTTCCATTCCCTCTGTATACCTTGTTTAGGCGCAGACCACGACGTCTTGGTCTGTCGCTTTTGTGCTACATTTAACAAACGCACCATTAAGCGTCGGGCGGAGTTCGCCCAGCATTATTTTGGTAAAACATTTAACTATATTATGTCATCGGATACTCCGACTCCAGTATTGTCTAAAAAAACACAAGGATAAGGACCGACACACGAGGTCCGCGGCCTCTACCGACACCACGCCAAAGCCGTCTACACATGGTCCGGTTCTCAGCGAGGCACCTATGCAGCCCCCGACTACCGACGACACTTCATTTGCAGTGTCTCCTGTGCCCGAGGTCGCAGGCTCCTCGGCCCACACCCCGACTACAGATACCGAAGCCACTCTTGGTGTTGAACCTCAAAATGTAGACAGGTGTACCTCCACTCAAGGTGTCTTCAGACCTTCTTCTTCTTTCTCCATCAAGGCTTTCACTAAGTCTAAAGCAGCCATGCACTCTAAGAGACAAGCTACACAGGGCCCATCTCCAGGCCCCATGCCTAAAAAGCAGATGCTTGAAATGGCTGAGGATTTAATTACTCTTATCAGGGGTTCTCAACCCCCACCGGACAAAAGGCCCAGAGTGGAGGAAGAATCCCCCTCCTCTGATCAGGGCTCCATTATTTCAGAGCACTCTGATGATCAGGAACATTCTTACTCCCCTTTTGAAGACTCTGATGCGGAGGAGTCCATTCCTTCTGTATCCCCCCCAGAGGATTACTCATTTGGGGAAACTCTGCATACTTTAAGGGAACACTTCCACTGGGAAGGCCAAGATTATTCTGATTCCAAGAAAAGGCTTAGGGAATTTCTCTTACTACCTTAGCACAGGCCTCTGGCTATACCTCCTGTCTTGGACATCCTAGATGATGTTTACTCGGAGGCCTGCCTTAACCCGGACTCTCTGCCTCCAGCCCCAGTTAAGCCTGACTGGTACTACAGGGTTCCTGACTCACACCAATTTCTATACAAAAAGCCATGCTGCTGACCCAGAAACCATCTCACAGGGCCCCAAGGGAATTAAGGCCTCCACTGCTAAAAATCCATTACCTTCCGAGAGAGATTCCAGATCCTTAGAAAGGTGGGGAAAAAAGGTATATACCTCGGCTACCTTAACCATGAGGGCCTTAAACTGTCAGTTCCATACGCTAAAATACCAACAGTTTTTGTTATCACAATTGAAAAGTAAAATGTCACAACCTGAACAACCAGACTTGAAGGAGTTGGAAGGATTTGATGCATAGTGCAGAACAAGTGGGTAAGCATACCTTACAATGTGGTTTTGATGCTCTAGAGGCCTCATGTAGAGCTGCTCTTACAGGATCAGTCATACGTAGACATGCCTGGCTGAAGGAACAAACCTTGCTTGATCATGTCAAAGCTAAATTACTAGATGCCCCTCTTCAAAAGGATGTATTATTTGGTGCTAATGCTGAGGAGGTATTAAGGAAAATGGAGGAAAAGACTAAATCAATGCAAACTATGAAAGATTTTCTACAGGTACAACCCCCACGTTTCAGTAGAAATTGGCCTTCCAAAAATTGGTCCTTTCCAGCCATGGACAGACCCCAAAGAGGCAAATACAGGCGCCCTAGGGGCAGAGGACAATCCCAAGGATCCTTTAGAGGCAGACAATGGCAAGCTCCTACACAAAGAGGTGGTGAGGATAACTCGCAATCATTCAGAAAGCAAGCCCAATGACTTTCCCCTTTGCATGCCAAGCAAGACTCAAATGGCAGCCCCCTTAGGAGGAAGGCTGGCATTATTTTCAAAGAATTGGCATATTGTCACAAAAGACAAATGGATCCTGGACATTATAAACAGAGGCTACAGATTCCATTTTCACACCCTTCCAAAAATGAGAGGCATGCCAAACCTGCCACACAATCAAAGGGCAGAGGCACAAAGGCAAATTACAGATCTCATAGACATGAAAGCTATTCAAGAGGTACCTACATCGAACAAGGTCAAGGTTTTTATTCCAGGCTATTCCTGGTACCAAGGAAGGGAAAAGATTGGAGACCTATTTTGGACCTGTCCATCCTAAACACATTTCTACTGCGTGCAAAATTCAAGATGCTCACTCTACAGCAACTTCTTCCCATGCTGGGCAAGGAGTCTTGGCTGGTAACACTGGACCTCAAGGAGGCATACCTGCATGTCCCGATCAGACAAAATTGCAGAAGATACCTCCGATTTCTTGCAGGTTTAACCCATTATCAATTCTCTGCATTGCCCTTTGGCTTATCTACTGCGCCCAGAGTATTCACGAAATGCTTGGCATCAGTAATTGCCTACTGCAGACTTCAAGGGATACAAATATACCCTTATTTGGCGACTGCCTGATCCAAGCGGACAGCAAGCACATTCTTCTGAAACATCTGGCTTGTGTAATAATGTTGTTGAGCTCTCTGGGATACACAGTCAACAAAAAGAAATCAAGGCTAAGACCCTCTCGGAAGATAATTTTCCTGGGTGCCAACTTGGACACAAACACCCAGATGGCCTACCTCACGCCAGAGAAGCAGGGGCAACTAACTCAATACTTCAGAGCACTAGCAAATTGCACCAGGCTGACTGCAATGAAAATCCTGCAGGTTCTGGGATTCATGGCATCTTGCATCTTACTAATCCCATGTGCAAAGCTGCATATGAGGAAACTTCAATGGTACCTGAAAAACATATGGTCTCAACACAGCCACAGTTTGGAAACAATAATACCACTAATTCCATGTCTGCAAAAGGAATTTCTGTGGTGGGCTCAAGCATGCCAAACAAACACAGGTCTTCCATTCAGCAAGCCTCAAACAAATCAAGTCATCACAACAGACGCCTCGGACTACGCCTGGGGGGCGCACATGACAGATCGGTGCATTCAGGGCAAATGGTCCCAAAAAGAAAAGCACCTTCACATCAATCAAAAGGAAATGCTAGCAGTAATAAATGCTATTATAGCTTTCAAGGACCTTCTGCAACCAGGTCAACTATTGATGAGAACGGACAACACCACAGTTATGTGGTACATAAACAAACAGGGAGGAACACATTCATACCCCCTATGCAGACTGGCCATGTTACTTTGGAACATGGCCATGGACATGCAAATCGAACTACAAGCACAGTACTTGCCAGGCAAGGAAAACACGCTGACAGACAACCTAAGCAGAAATATGACAGATCCACACGAATGGAAGTTGCATCCAAAAGTTTTTACAGAAATAATCCAAGCATGGGGAAGGCCAGACATAGATCTCTTGGCCTCCCACAAAAATCACCAATTGACAAAATTCTGCTCAAGGATTTTCCATCCAAAGGCCTGGAGAGTGGACGCTCTCTCTTTCATTTGGACATCAATGACAGTTTATGCCTTCCCACCTCTTCCTCTGCTGCCCAAAGTTCTATTAAAAACCAGAGCAGACAGACCAAAGATGATCCTCATTGCTCCAGACTGGCCAAGACAACACTGGTACCCACTCCTGAGGAGCGTGACGCATTCCCCACCATGGACCCTGCCTCTAATGCCTCTTCTCCTGACTCAGCACAGCTTCAAAACTCTTCACAGCCAGCTAAAAACACTCAATCTAGCCGCATGGAAGATTCCTTAGCATCACAACAGACCCTACTCTCCAAGGAGGTGCAGGATGTCATCTTGGAGGCCAGAAGGCCGTCAACTAGAAAAGCTTACTCCGCAAAATGGAAACGGTTTTGTGTCTGGAATGAGAAAAAGGGCCAGGATCCTGAAAAACTGAATTTACCTCAAATACTACAGTACTTAGCTGAGCTGCTAAGCAGTGGACTTTCATTCTCCTCCATCAAAATCCATGCCTCAGCCATTTCTGCAGAATACAACACTGATCCACCCTTATTCTCTCACCCTCTCTTAAGACAGTTCCTCAGAGGGGCTAAGAATCTAAGACCCCCAAGAAAACAACCAATACCTGCTTGGGATCTCAATTTCATTCTGGAAAAACTGACCTTGCCTCCCTTTGAACCAGCTGCCTCATCAGATTTGCAATATTTGTCCTGGAAAACAGCTTTCCTTCTGGCAATTACCTCAGCTCGTAGAGTTTCAGAACTACAAGCTCTCATGGCTGTGCAGCCATTCATCGTCTTCCATCAGGACAGAGTTTCCTTACGAACCAACCCGTCCTTTATGCCTAAAGTGGTATACAGGATAGCTTTGAATCAGGCCATACATTTACCTACCTTATATCCTAATCCTCAAAACAAAGGGGAGAGATTACTACACTCCTTGGATATCCACAGACAACTACGTTATTATCTGGACAGAACAAAGCCTTTCAGAAAATCAGAACAGCTCTTTGTGTCCTATGCTGTAGGAGCTCAAGGAAAGCCAATTTTGAAACAGACAATCTCAAAATGGATAGCCCACTGCATACGCTTTTGCTATTCTTTTCATGGAAAAACTGTACCTACAGGCATCAGATCTCACTCCACAAGGGCCACAGCTACCTCTGCAGCCTTCCTCAGAGGAGTTCCTACCAAAGATATTTTGGAAGCAGCCACTTGGAGTTCTGTACATACCTTCTCCAAGCACTACCACCTACCATTATACTCCAAAACTAGAGCAAGCTTTGCCACTGCAGTCTTGCAGGGCATCCTGGCTCCTCCGAGTTCCACCTAGTGCCTACCACCCCTTTCTTAGCTTTGGGATTCTACTCATCTGTTATGACTGCAGCTGTATGCATGATGAACATAGTACAGTTTTGTACCTACCATAAATGTAGATGTTCGAGTGCTAATACAGCTGCAGTCCAGGTTTCCCTCCCTCCTTCCCCTCTTGGGACAGGCCTATAGGCTAACACATCCTCATACAACCTGATTGGGGTATTCATTTATGGTGTATTTGCTTGCAACTACTGTATTTTGATTATACTGCATTGCATTTTTACATAAATTTATGTATTGCCTTCCTTCTGGGGGCACCTGACATCTGGGGCAAGAAAAACTGAAGAAAATGGCGTCTGCTGGTTCCTTTATACCCCTGTCGCACTGACGTCAGGGAAGAAGCGACGACAACCGACGCCGGACCTAGACTTTGGAATTCGGCCGACCGAGGACCCGCCTGACGGCAGGAGAACCCATCTGTTATGACTGCAGCTGTATTAGCACTCTAACATCTACATTTATGGTAGGTACAAAACTGTACTTTCTACAGAATGATCAAGTCTGAGATTGTAGATGCTCTCTTGGATAAATTAGTCACTGTTGGCAAATTACAGAGACATCTGGATTGAGGGGGAGAAAAGAAAGAAGAATGCTGCAGCTAAAAAAGACTCGTATAGAGAATCTTCTATACTGCAATGTTGTAGGTATTTTTTCTTTAAGATTCCAGTCTCAGCAAATCTCTTTGCTGTCTGTAGCCCTTACACTTGGTGGCATGTGCATCACATGCTGGGGATGTAAGCTAGGCAGGTTACTCAAAATATGAGCTTCTGTGTTCTTTTCTCCAACCATTATTGTTTGGAACTTGATTTTAAAGTTCTTTGTAAGAAAGCTTTTGCATTTTATGTAGTTGTATTAATTACTTTATATATGGACATGTATAAATAAGGATCCAGTGCAGCTAGCACACAATCTAGTGTTAACATTTCCCCCTAGAGTAACAGTGTAATAGCAGATAGTATTATAAATCAATATTTTGTCAGATTTTTCCAGGCACCATCAGGTCTTTTTCCAGCCACTCTGTTACATGCCCCTCATTCATTCCCTTTGCACATGTCCAGGTGACTCTTTTCTTCTCATAATCTACAGAGTAAATTTACTGTATTGATCAGTTCTTTCCTGTGTTTACTTGTTGTCCCCAGAGTGCCTATTGGCTTGTACTTTCTACTCAGTTAGATTCTCCTCCCACCTTAGCCTCAGTTCACCCATTATCCTGTGCATTGTTGCCAAGTCATTCTCTTGACTGTCTCAACACAGAATGCAGCTGTTCCCTTCCAGCAGAAAATGATTTGTTGCTTAATTCCCCTCACCATGTGTTAGCATTTGCCTTCTAATCGCAGCAGCAGTCCAGACCTGCTCTGGGTTTATCCTCAGTAAACACAGCTTCCACATGTTTTTATGCACATCTCCTTATTTCATTGCACTCCGACTGTTCTGTCCCACAGCACCTTCATCTCATTATAGCTGTAGTATGAGTACGTGATCCCTGCCTTTTGTCCACTACATCTTCAGCATCAGTCATCAGTTTCTTTCCCTTTTTTGTCTGACTTGGCCATTATTAGATGCCACCTCTTGTGCAGTCTAAGTTGCAGGTCCACACACACAGCAGTAATCTTGTTTCCCTCCTGTGTGTCATACTGTTCTCCTTCGCTACCTCTTCAGCCTTCCTTTTTCCTAATTATTATCTGTCTTCAGGGGTTTTTTTCTTGCTCCATCCACAGGTTTCTTTAAATAATTCCACCTCTGTCATTAACATTCTGTACTGTCCATTTTTTTAACCTCTTTTTTTCTCCTTATCTGACACTTCTGAGATTTCCCTCCAGATGTTCTTGGCCACTACTTACATTTATTTACAAGCCCATGTTTCTTCTGCCAAGCCGTTGCTCTCTGTTCCCATTCTGTCCCTCTTCTCACCTTGATTCTTGGATATTCTTCCAGCATGTGCCAGACTTTTTTTCCGTTCCAACCACACTGTTTGCCCAGTGTTCTTCCCACGTTTCTTTCTCTCCCATATTTTTGTTTTGAGGCTTGATAATCCATATTCTCACTACGCTGTTCTTTATTATCATTTCTATACCTTTTCCCGTGTTTTTTTTTTTTATTAGATCCTCACATCTTGCCTACTCTTTTGATTGCTCCTCTATAACCATTGGTTTATATTGAATGTACCCTTCAAAGTTTGGGGTCCACTGGTCTTTCCCTTTCAGGTTTGTCACATGACTTTTAAATGCTCCTGAGATATATTTCTCTTAGTGATTTTGATGGATGTGATTCTCAGAGACTGATCATTGTCTTAATTATGTTAAACCTCCCTAGCAGGATCACTGCCTTCCCTTTTCATTTACTGAGGAAAGCGTTGATTTCATCCCTTAATTTTTCTGTAGTTTTCCCCACTGTGTGTCACTTTGCTACTGCTTACTTGGAAAGTTTAGGTCTTCTCTGTATCTCAGTTTGACCTTTTCTGTACTGTTTTTTCTAGGCTGTACTCTAGGCCTGTCCCTCTCTGAATATTTATTTTCTCTGTTTTTTAACCAAGAAGCCTTTCTTGTGCTTCCGTTTAGTGCATTTACCCAGTCCCTGTACCTCTGAGTTATACCCTTCACTTCTAGAGTTGCCTGTAGATATCTTGAGGGTGTCCGAGACCTTTTTAATATCAAAGAGTACTGTGCCTCATTCCCATACCATTTTTTAATTCAAACCTTTTTGAAATCTAGTACCCTTCTGCCTGTTGTGAAGAGACATTCTGCCTTTGTTTTTTCTGGGTATGCTTTAGCAGTGTTTTTCATAATCTCTGGACGTTTTTTTATCCAAGAGTTAGCATCTGGTTGTATGAGTGAGGTGGGCATTAGTGCAATGGTCCTTGGGATTCCTGTTACTCTTGGGTAGAAAAAAACATCCTTGCATTCTTTGTGCTTGCATCTGCCTGTCTTCTTCATTGTTGGTCATTATCCTGGCCATTTCCTTACTAGGAATGTCCATGATGTCTTCAGAAAATTCTGTAGGATACTTATTGTGACAGTCACTATGGATGCTTAAGCCCAATGGTAGTGGCAGAGTCATTTTCTGGGGGTAGAGGTCCAAGGTGCCCAATGTCAGGTGAAGGTCAATTTGTACATCATTGTGCTGGAAGTAAGAGTTGTACTGCTCATCTTTCACACCTTTCAAGGCTCCCTCACTTACCATGCCATTGTCATTCATGCAGGCAGTATGTCTGTGATTTGGTATATAAACAGTTCAGCACACATTAGCAGTCCATGTTAGATCATGAGGAGGCGGGAATGGGCTGTGATGACAGACCACTTTTTGACAGTAGTATGTATTCCTGGAGAAGATAACTAGTGGATAGACTCAGTTGTTATTTTCTGATTCACTAGTCTCCAAGCTTCTCATTTGGGCAGAAGGATTTATCATCAGTGAGGGAAGTTGTGCTGTGAATCATTTGCTTCACTTTCCGAACACCTCATACGGCAACTTCTTCTCCCTGATACCCCATGTGAGGCAGTGGCCCAGGGATGCTGTAGTCTGGAAGTGGCCACTGGGACTCATGCATGCTTTCCCCTCCATTTCCACTTATTCCCAGTTTCTTCAGGAAACAAAAGTTGATAAGTCAAACTTAATATACTCACAGGCCTGTTTTGATTTTGACAAGTATGGTTCCCCTTGCTGTAACTTCCTCTTATGGAGAAACCTCTGTGTCTGAGACTCCGTAGAATCTTCAGTGTCACCCATCCAGTAAACCTCATACAGACCTACATTTTGGCCTTTTGATGTTGTGATTTCTTCATTTCCATGTCTTGTTTTTTTCCCCTGCTATTCATCCCCACTCATGCCTGTTGATCATCAGCCCCCATCTCAGTCAGACAGGATTTGTATAATTTTCACTCCATGTTCCAGTCGTTTTGTACTACCTTGAACAAAAGTTTGATTTTGGTCTCCGGTATTCCTTCATTAAAGTTCATTTCTAATCTGTTTGAGTTTTGTAAAGGCTTGCAAAACTTCACTAGATTCTCTTCAGGTTTGTAATGCTTTTATAAAGATAATATTCTTCATCCAATCTCCCTTCAAAAAATCAGTGCCCACATGAGATTTGGATTTTGTTAGAGAAGCTAGCTTTACCCCCCAAGCTTCTTAATATTTAGAAAATTATAATTTCTGATGACCATAACTTGAGCCAGAAGGAGCTCAAGGGATTCAAGCCTTATGTGTAAAGTCTCTGTTGCTGACCTTTCTCAATGACAGAGTGATCTTTAGGACAGATCTTACTTTCATGTTCAAAGTAGCTACAGAACAGGATTTGAATTCAAACTATCAGTCTCCCTGTATTTTTTCCAATTTCTAAAAAGAGAGTGTATGCCTTACAGAAGACAAAGTCCTTTCAAAAAGATTCACAGTTATTCATATCATGTATTGTAATGGATAGGTTCCAAAGTTTTCAGGTCACATTTAGATGATTTTCAGATCACATTAAATTCTTTTATGATAAATAAGGAAGGTCATTCTGCATGTTCAACAAGATTAGTAGATGTGTCTTAGACCTTACTTCAAGAATGCAATGATGTTCATCGTGTTTCACTGTTGCAGTCATGACTGTAGGGTTCTCCCCTGCCGGCAGGCAGTCCTCGGTCGGCCAGAATCCCAAAGTCTTGGTACGGCGTCGGCTGTTCAGCCATGCTCCCTGACATCAGAGTGCCAGGAGTACAAAGCTGACAGCCAACACCATGTTCTCCAGTCTTTCTTGCCGTGCGGTGATAGCAGTTCGCAAGTGCCGGTCGGCTGACTCCTGACAATTTTTTCTGAACAAACTTCAGTCCGAAGACTTTCTTCTCCTACTCAAAGCTAAGTACCCGTTGAAACTTTTTCTTGCTCCAGTCCGATGTCAGAAAAAGTTAATAATTGTATTTCATGTGGGAAGCAAATACCTCATAAGGATTTTCATTCTTACTGTATTCCTTGACTAGGCCTAGACCATGACGTTGCTAGCTGTCGGTTTTGTGCTAGATTCAATCAACGTACAGTTAAACGAAGGTACGATTTTGCATTTCATTACTTCGGTAGGCGTTTTAATTACAAAATGTCGTCGGATATGGTTCCGGCTACCGGAGTTCACAAACGACGCAAGGACAAAGACAGGCCTCCGAGGTCCAAATCAGACGATATTGTTCAAGCCGAGCCAGCTTCAGGTTCGGCCGTCATCAGTGAGGCGCTTTTGCAGCCCCTGTCGTCGGCCATTTCGGAACCGATGGCCGAAACGGACTCCCACGAGGAGCCAACTAGGCCTTTGAATATTTCTGTTGCAGGACCTTTGGACAATGCTCCTTTGGGTGGGTCCGGAGCTGCTGTGCAGGTACCGGCTTCCGAAGGGGTTTTCAGGCCTACTCAGCTTCTAATAAAGGCAAAGCCAAAGACAAAGGCAAAGACTCCTTCCAAATCAAAGACTGCAACACAGGCCTCTTCTGATCCGGCTTCCAAGCCACAGAAACAGTTACTTAAGATGGCGGAGGACTTACTTACTATGATTAGGGGTTCACATCCCCCTCCAGATAAAAGGCCAAGGCAGGAAGTTTATTATGACTCCTCTGATCAGGCTTCTGTTTCTTCAGTTTCTTCTTCTGACCAGGAATATTCTTTCCCTCCTTATGAGGATTCTGATGCTGAGGAATTCATTCCTTCAGACTCTCCCCCTGAGGACTTCTCTTTTGGGGAAACTTTGCATGAAATGAGGGAACATTTCCACTGGGAAGGACAGGAGTATTCGGAATCTAAGAAAAGACTAAGGGATTTTCTTCTTCTTCCCCAACATAGACCCCTGGCTATTCCTCCTATTTTGGATATTGTGGATGATGCTTTTTCGGAGGCTAACTTAACCCCTGACTCTTTTCCTCCAGCTCCTGTTTACAGGGTTCCTGATTCCCACCAGTTTTTATACAAGAACCCTACTGCTGACCCTGAAACCATTTCTCAGGGTCCTAAGGGAGTTCAGGCCGCTTCTGCTAAAAACCCCATTCCCACTGAGAAGGATTCCAGATCTTTAGAAAGATGGTGCAAAAAAGTGTACACTTCTGCTACTTTATCTATTAGGGCTTTAAACTGTCAGTTTCATATGCTGAAATACCAGCAATTTCTCCTGTCTGTTTTAAAACAAAAGCTAACTTCCATTTCCGCCTGTGCAGATGATAAGGAATTACATGACTTAATGCATGCCACTGAACAAGTTGGGAAGCATGGTTTACACTGTGGATTTGATGCCTTAGAGGCTTCTTGTAGGGCTGCTGCCTCTGGCACAGTAATTAGAAGGCATGCATGGTTAAAGGAACAAAATTTGCCAGATCAAGTAAAAGCTAAATTATTGGATGCTCCTGTTCAGCATAATGTTTTGTTTGGATCTAAAGCTGAAGAGGTGATTAAAAAGATGGAGGACAAGGCAAAATCCATGCAAACAGTTAAAGATTTCTTACAAGTACAGCCACCCAGATTTAGTAGGAATTGGCCTACTAAAAATTGGTCCTTTCCCAATTCAGACAGGCCTCAGAGGGGTAGATACAGACGCTCCCGAGGAAGGTCTCAAACACAAGCCTATTATAGACCAAGACAGTGGACCACTTCCACCCCTAGGGGAGGAGAGGACAGGTCGCAAGCTCATAGGAAACAGACTCAATGACTCCCTCTGTTGGGCTGCAGGAACTTCTTGCCTGGAAGCCCCTCTCGGAGGAAAACTTTCTCTTTTTCACCAAAATTGGACTCCTATAACCCAAGACAAGTGGGTTTTGGATGTGGTTTCAGGAGGTTACAGATTCCATTTTCATACCCTACCAAGGCCAAGCGGATGGCCGGATCTTCCAAAACATCAATAGACAGAGGCCTTAAACCAGGTGGAAGCTCTCTTGGCTATGAAAGCCATAGAACTAGTTCCACTTTCAGAGATGAGACAAGGTTTTTACTCAAGGCTCTTTCTAGTCACCAGGAAGCAAAATTCATGGAGACCCATTCTGGATCTGTCAGTCTTGAACACTTTTCTAGAGATACCAAAATTCAAGATGCTTACTCTACAGCAGCTACTTCCAGTGCTGACCAAAAATGCATGGATGGTAACTTTAGATTTAAAGGAGGCATATTTACACATTCCCATCAGGCAGGACCGCAGAAAATACCTCAGGTTCAAGGCCGTATCGAGGCACTTTCTATTCTATGCGCTGCCCTTTGGATTGTCTACTGCGCCCAGGGTCTTCACCAAATGCCTGGCTCCAGTAGTAGCTTATTGCAGACTCAAGGGAATTCAAATTTACCCTTATCTGGACGACTGTCTTATTCAGGCAGACAGCAAGGATGTCTTACTCCAGCATCTACAGTTTGTTCAGAATCTTCTCAAGTTCCTGGGATTCACTGTAAACATAAAAAAGTCAAATTTGACTCCCTCACAACAGATAATTTTTCTGGGCGCTTCTCTAAACACAACAAACCAGATGGCATTTCTGACATACGAAAAACAGTTACAGCTGGCTTCAACTTTCAAAACCTTGGCAACTTTAACTCAGCTATCTGCAAGGAGATTCCTGCAGGCTTTGGGTTACATGGCCTCCTGCATCCTTCTCGTACCATATGCAAGACTACATATGAGGAAAATACAGTGGTACCTAAAAAGTGTATGGTCTCAGCATTGCCACAGTTTAGATATACTGATCTCCGTCCTGCCTTGTCTTCAAAAGGAATTCCTTTGGTGGTCCAAGGCATGTACTCTCAACAAAGGAAAACCCTTCTGCCTGCCTCCTGCCATTCAGATACTAACCACGGATGCCTCAGATTATGCCTGGGGAGTCCATTTTCAGGGCAACTGTCTGCAAGGCCTTTGGACAAAGGATCAGAAGCACCTGAATATCAATTTAAAGGAAATGTTAGCCGTTCAGAAAGCCCTATTGGCCTTCAGGAATCTTCTACAACCAGGACAACTATTGATACGGGCAGACAACACCACAGTTATGTGGTACATAAACAAGCAAGGGGGATCTCATTCCTACCCCCTTTGTAGACTAGCCATGGATCTGTGGAACACAGCTCTAGCTTGCAATCTGGACCTTCAAGCTCAGTTTCTACCAGGGAAGCAAAACTTCCTGGCAGACAGTCTGAGCAGAAACCTTTCGGACCCACACGAGTGGATGCTGGACACCGAAATATTCACGATGATAACAGCAGTCTGGGGATGTCCTCACATAGACCTCTTTGCATCCCACCTCAATCATCAACTACCGATTTTTTGCACCAGGACTTTCCACGAACAAGCTTGGAAAGTGGATGCACTATCATTCAGTTGGAGAAACCTCTCGGGATATGCCTTTCCGCCTCTTCCTCTTCTTCCACGGGTATTATTAAAGATCAAACAAGACAAGCCCAAGATGATAATTTTGCTGGCCCCAAATTGGCCTCGACAGTTTTGGTACCCAACTCTCAGAAACCTTTGTCTGGAGCCCCCTTGGATTTTACCACAGACTCCGAACCTTCTGTCCCAACACCAGGGTCAGGTTCTACACTCCCCTGTGAGAACACTCAGCCTGGCAGCCTGGTTAATCCAGGGTCTTTGATTCATTCTCTCCTACCCAAGCAGGTTATGGATGTCATTTTAGAAGCCAGACGTCCTAGAACTAGAAAATCTTATGCAGGAAAATGGAAAAGATTTTGTTCCTGGATGCAGGCTCAGGATTCTGATCCTCTTCTTCCTAACATTCCTTTGATTTTACTTTACCTGACAGACCTCTTACATAAGGGTCTCTCTTTCTCTTCCATTAAGATACATGCCTCTGCTATTTCTGCTCATTATAATACAGACCCTCCAATCTTTTCCCACCAGCTCATGAGACAGTTTCTCAGAGGAGCTAAGAACTTAAGGCCCCTAGATCTCCTCCCATTCCTGCTTGGGATCTCAACTATGTTTTGGAAAAGCTCACCTTACCTCCTTTTGAGCCTGCTGCCACTTCTGACATCAAGTTTTTATCTTGGAAAACAGCCATCCTGTTAGCTCTGACCTCTGCCAGGAGAGTTTCAGAGTTGCAAGCTCTTATGGCTGTGGAACCTTATATTATTTTTCATCAAGACAGGGTGTCTTTAAGGACTAATCCTACTTTCATGCCTAAGGTGGTTTCCAAAGTGGCTTTAAATCAAACTATTCACTTGCCAACCTTTTTCCCCACTCCTCAAAATAAAGGGGAAAGGATCTTACATTCCTTGGATGTACACAGACAACTACGTTTTTACAGAACCAAGGACATCAAGAAATCAGAGCAATTGTTTGTTTCTTATGCTTCAAGCTCCCAAGGTAAAGCCATTTCAAAACAGACCATTTCTAAATGGATTGCTCATGGAATCAGATTTTGCTATTCACACCATGGAAAGCAAATCCCATGGAGTATAAGGACTCATTCCACCAGAGCTGCTGCCACTTCCGCTACCTTCCTCAGGGGAGTTCCTACCAAAGACATTTTGGAAGCTGCAACTTGGAGTTCAGTGCATACTTTTTCAAAGCACTACAATCTACCTCTCTACTCAAAGTCTAGGACAGGCTTTGCTTCTGCAGTCTTGCAGGGCCTTTTAGCCGCCCCTTCTTCTTTATGACCACCTCCCTTTCATTCTGCTTTGGGATTCTACCCTACAGTCATGACTGCAACAGTTAAACACGATGAACATAGTAGAGTTGTGTACACTTACCATAAATGTAGATGTTCGAGTGTCTTCACTGTTGCAGTCTGGGTTTCCCTCCCTCCTGTCCCCTCATATTTTTACTTTTGTGTGGTTCCTTTTTTCACCATTCTTCTGAGGTGTATTTGCAAAGGGTATGGGACCTTATTCATTTTGGGACTCCTGACATCTGGGGCAAGAAAAACTGGAGAACATGGCGTCGGCTGTCAGCTTTGTACTCCTGGTGCTCTGACGTCAGGGAGCATGGCTGAACAGCCGACGCCGGACCCAGACTTTGGGATTCTGGCCGACCGAGGACTGCCTGCCGGCAGGGGAGAACCCTACAGTCATGACTGCAACAGTGAAGACACTCCCAACATCTTCATTTATGGTAAGTGTACACAACTGTACTTTCTCTAGATGAAATATTCATGCATACTTTCACAAGATGCTACAAACTGAATGTAATCTCATGGTCTAGGTCTTTCTTCAGGAACACTGTTTTTGTGAAAAATTCTTTCATGGTCCCATCCAAGGTGTTGAGCTGGGGGCACTGTCCTATAGTTTCAAGAGGATGAATTGGATCAGCTTAATTGCAGAAGTTATTTACTTGCCATAAATATAAATTTAGGTGTTCCAAGTCCATGTTCTTCAGCTTAGTCACCCACTCACCTTTCCCCAGTCTGTGGAAGTGAAACCTAGAGGACACTTAAAGGTCAATCTTTTGTTGCATCAGCTTCTAGCAGTGTTAGTGGCGCAACAGATAGCACGCTCACCTTTTGTGCAAAAGGCTGGCACACTCATCTTTTATGCAAAAGGCTGTGTGTTTCTATTCTTGCACCAGGTGGATGGATTTCTGCAGCATAATGGGGTGCTGCATTGTTGAGTGGGTCATCATTTGAATGAGACATTAAACCGAGCCCCCATCTGCTTGAGTTGGTGATAGCTCAGATGGATGTCAAAGATCCCACGGCACCTGTCTGAATGAGTAAGGGACCTTTATAAAATCATTATCTACAATATTTGCATTATTTATATATTGTACATTATATATTGTACATTATTTGCATTTATTTACAGTGTTTTTAAAGTAATTTACCATAATTTGCATAGATTCATATATACTTTTCTTTCTTTTCATATGTATTCATTTTATGATTCCCCACCCTTTTTCCTATAGCCAGAGTCTTATGTCTTTAATATTTCTGCCAATATATATTCTCATTCAAACTTTCTCATTCAGTCTTTAATTCCACAAAACATTTTTTTACAAATTCCCTTTTTTACTTTTACAATATCCATGTTCCACAATATATCCATGTAAATATTTTCCACTTTCTTAATTCCTTCTGATTAACTGTATTCACAGAACTTTTTCTATACTTTCTTCACCCTTTTACATTTCAAAAATGCATGACTTCCCTTCATATCACTGTTGCAATATTCTTTACAATAGGAATCTCCTGCCAAGGGTAGCCCAACATTTTGCCAGTATATGAAAGCCTTTAGGTTGTAATGGGTGCACTGTACATTACATGTATGCTGTTCATGCACAGCATAGGGTATAAAGGTGACATCCGGATGTACCATCCTCTGAACTTTTTTGCCGTCAGTCCGAACGCCATCTAGATTGTCGGTCTGAACACTCATTCATCTGCTGGTTACCAAACTGCTTTCAGATAAGTACCCATTGTTTTTTTTTTATTATCTTTGTTTTGCCTTCTTCTGGTTGTTGGTTTCATGTTAGCCAGGTAGGTGAAAAGCCAGTGCAGGAGACGGATAAAGATCGTCACAAGCAGTGTTTGTTCTGTTTAGGCACTTCCCACGACCATACATCTTGAGATCTGTCAAGCTTTCATCCCTCAGACGTTGCATAGTCGGCTTTTTTCCCTTGCGATTTACTTATAGAACCAGTGACTTAAATTGTTGGCTAATGACACTATGGAATAATCTTCCCGACCCAAAGGCTAGCTGTCTGCAAAGGAAAAAGACCAAGAAAGCTCTGTCAGATTCTTCGGCCGTACTGCCTCCACCAAATGTCTCTCTTGAGGGTGGTCAAAGCTTGGAGGATCGTCTTGTTTCCTTCTCAGATTCCTGTGCCACAACCACTTCGGAGACCAGCATGGATAAGACTCCATGCATGTCCATGGAGGACTTGCAGACATCCACTTTGGATGTACAAGGGGAACCATGGCTGATAATTACTAAAGGGTCTGGGGGTGTTCCTCAGATATTAGTGAGGGAAAAGGTTCCGACTACCATTATAGAGTGTTGTCAAGTGTCAGAGCCTCCTAAATTGTTTAAGGCTGACGTCCCATTTAAAAAGAATTAGTAGAGTAAACACATTTCGCCTGCTTCCAAAGATCCTCAGAGTGAATGGAAAAACATCAGTCAAGATCTGTTTAATGCCCTTATGCCTCTAAAGTTTCCACAGGGCATTTCTGTTCCTGCTCCTCGCTGGTCTTCTACTACTCTTAAGAGGGATAGGGAGCAGGATTCTTCTGATGATGATGCTAACTCTGATGAAGTTTCACTTACTAATTTCTCCCAGATTCCTTCTACATTAGACTATGATTCTGAGGAAGAAGAGTGTATCAGTCCTGACTCTCTCTTTTAGAGGAGATTTTGTTTGGTGCCACTATTTCCAGGATGATGGAATTTTTCAAATGAAACTGTTCTCGTGTCTGATGTTCAGGTGAGGCACTATGAGTTTCAGCCGATGGAGTCTCTTAGGCCCTCTGCTATTCATCCTGCTCTTAGTGCTCTGCTGGATACTTTTTCCACTGCTTCTCAGGCTCCTGATTCCTAAGCCCCTGCTTCCAAGAAACCTGATTGCTTTTATAAAGTGTTTGATGACTGCAAGTTTCTTCATAAGTGCCCCTCTGCTGACCAATCTGTGGTGTTAGTGGCTTCTGATAAGGCCTCTAAATTGTTGCCTTCAATTAAGTTGCTTCCCTCTGATAAGGATGAAGTACCATGGCGAGGCTAGGTAAGAAAGTGCATACTTTTGCTACCCTAGACTTTAGAGCTGTGAACTATCAGACACATATGACCAGGCATGTTTTGGGCTCTTCTCTGTCAAGCCTTTCAAGCCATTTCAGATCTTGATTCTGAGGGGAAGACCTCTGCTTTTGCCTTGCTGGGGGCATCCTCCCAAGTTGCTCACCATTCCATTTAATGCAATTGTGATGCAGCTGATGCTTCATCTAGGGCTGCTGCTTTTGGATCTGTTTTGAGGAGGTTTTCCAGGCTCAAACTTCAGCCTTTGCCTGATGATGTAAAGACTAAACCTATGGATGCTGGTTTGGATAATCATTTGTTTGGTGCTTCTGCTGTGGAGTTGTTTAAGCCCCTGCAAGAAAAGGGTAAGGCCTTACAGGAGTTGAAGCATATTTTTGTTTCACCTGTTCCCATGTTTCAGAGGAATTACCCTAACAAGCCTGCCTTTGTCTGTAGACAGTCTTGTCCTCCCCCAAATGTAAAAAAGGGTGGTAGAAGAGCTCCACACGCTAAACCTACCCAAACTCCTTCTACTCAGAACCCTGCTTTTCCTGACAAACCAGGTGCTGTCTGACTATTCTTTCCCTGTTCTTCAGTGACATTCCTCTTTCTTTCCCTGTCCCTTCCTTTTTGGGTAAAGATCATCCAAGACCCCTGTTCTTTTTTCCCATCATTCCCCAGAGTTATTACATGGTTTGGAACCCCCCACCTTTGTGGACATTCCTCAGCCTCCTCAGGAACAACTGCCCTTTTTTCCAGAGGTGCTTTAGGGCTTGTTGGCTCAAGGAACATTTCAAGAAGTTCCAGCTCCCCAGACTTTTAATTTCGTTTACCAGAGCTGCATAGAGGTTAGCAAAAATCCATCTCTTGTGTTATCTCTGCTACTAAAAAATAAGTATCATTTTTACTTGATCTGCACTTCTTGCATTGTATTTTACTGTGTGCTGTTATTTTTGAACTGTCCCCCTACACCCTAGTGAGAATAGAGTGTAGCTAAGGACCTGTCTGATTGGTGATTGTTGGCCCAGGGCCCAGTCTAGTGTGGTACTAATGGTTAGTGTGTTTGAAATCAGTGTAATTTTGTTAATACTTATTGCCCGCATTAGTGTGGGTCTGCGAAGCGTGCACCACCCGCATAACCGTGCACTACAGAGCAGTGGAGGATACCGTTGGTGGTCATAGACGCAAACGCATGGATAGATAATTTTCCCGTAGTCAACTGCTTGTGCTCCATTGGAGGTTTCTCGCTGTTGTGCTTCACTGCCTGGTTAGACATTTATCTGAGCCTCTGAGGCTCCTCCACGAGTCTTGCATGTTAAGCCCCTTGCAGTTTAGAACCTTTTTTTCCCCCCTTTAGCCATACCTGGTCCTTGTAGTCTCTTTCCTGTTACTGACTGAAGTACTTTACCTAGCATCATGAATGGACAATTTCCCACCATTTTACAGCCAACCTGATTGACACAGGCATCCTGAGACAATCTAGTAATTGCCTCTTGTACACTGACACTCCACTTCTCCTAATCCACACAAATTCAATATGAGAGAGATGTGTCTATATTAAGAATCTAGAATCTAGGCTCTGTCGCTCACAAAGCAGTATATCAGATACTAAGCAGGTTGCTAGCTCACACACTTCACCTCCTGCACTATCCACATGTACAACACCTAAACCTACATATGCAGAGGTTCTCACTAGAAGTCTACCCAAAAATCAGACATCTCCCAAACATAAACACACTTCATTTAATACATTCCCAGCAAATCACAGTACACATACAAATGCACCCACCAGTGTCTCAGCAAACATGTAAACATGCAGAACACAAAGTCAAATGTTTTAGTCATAGGTGACTCCATTGTGAGACACAAAAATGTCCCACTCACCAGGTTGGATAGAAAAAATGTCATGATCAGCTGTCTCTCAGGTGCTAGGATCTGCCACATCATACATGCACTCAAGTCTCTCAACAACAGGCACTGTTATGTCTGTCATAGTCCAAGTTGGTGTGAACAACTTGAGATGTACCTCACTGGACTATATGAAGAGAGACATGACTGAGCTCTCTGATTATGTCCAAACAACTTGAGATGTACCTCACTGGACTATATGAAGAGAGACATGACTGAGCTCTCTGATTATGTCCAAGATGAGTATGTTTCTAGCCTTAAGCAGCATTCTGCCTTCACCTAGGCTGATGCCTCAATACAGACAAAAAATTATTGACTACAACAATTGGCTTAGTTTCTGGTGTCATTCTAAGGGGATCCAGTACCTGTCAGCCTGGGATAATATGGCTGACAGACCATGATGCTTTCCCAAAGATGGTCTCCACCTGTCACCTCTGGGCTTTCGGCTACTGGCTAAGGCTGTTGCCTCCCCATAGTGCCTTTTTTAGGCAATGTCACAAAAAAAATTCTGACATAAAAATATCCTCAAAAAACCTCCTTAAAGTTATGCTGCTAAATGCTAGGAGTATAAACCTGAAACTGCACTCACTGGGATCACTGTCTCAACTTGGAAGACCCGGACATGAGTGCAGTCACAGAGACCTGGTGCAAGGCCGTGGAGAGTACCCCGGCTATACTGGGATGCAGTACTTCAGTCATTCAGACCACAAAATGAACATGTGAAAGTTAGAGGAGGAGGAGTATCAATTTTCATTAAAGGTAAATACACCTTCAGATTGGTTAAACCGAATGATTTCCTAGAGTTACTCCATGTACATATAACTATAGGAAAGACCCCTCTCCAAGTTATCGTCAGCTATAGATCCCCTTCCATGAACCATGATATCCATACTGCCTACTTGAATCTACTTGAGCCGCTCAAAATACAACCAGACACCTTGGTTATGGGTGAGTTTAACTACCTGTCCATAGATTGAGTAAATTATACATGTACAAATACACTTGCCCAAAGGTTCTTGGACTTCATTAACTCAAATGCCTTGGAGCAGTTAGTTGGCACCTCCACAAGGGGCCCAAACATTCTAGATTTGGTACTCACTAACATGGTAGAATGGTGCATCACCACAAGTGTGCCATCCTCTCTGGTGAAGTCTGGTCATAAATTAGTCTCTTTTGAAATAAGAATAGCATCAGATACCCCCTCCAGAGAAATTAATGTAAAAAACTTCTCCAAAGCCAACTACAGTTTCTTATGAGAAGGCATTAGTAGCTTCAAAGCTCCTGTTCCACGGACGGCAAGGACACCTGTACTAGGATATACACCAGTGCATTGTATAAACATCTGTACAATTGTATTGACTCAGCTGCTCATGATCAGACCAAAGCAAGATTCTCAAGAAAAACAAGCCTGCCTGGTGGACATCCACCATAAACAAGTTGTATAATAAGAGGAAGAAATTGCTAAGAACAAGAAGGAACGATCTTGTAATTGGAAACACATCCTTCTCAGCTTGAACAAGCAAATAAGACATCTTGTAAAGTCCCGTGAATCTAACTATGACTCTAGATTAGCATCTCCAGCCAAGGATAACCAGTAAGACCTTCTTTAGCTACATCTGAAACCTTAAAAGAAAAGCCTAGATTTGCGCTGAACTGGTAGTGAATGGTACCACATATACTGAACCAGTGGAAATAGCCAACTTGCTAGAGGACAGCTTCAGTAAAAACTTCTCCCCCATGACCCCCCACCACATTCCTACCACCTACTCTCTCCTTAGTAACGAAAACAACAGGTCTGTGAGATCTGATAACATCTCAGGCTGCGTTCTCAATGGTTTAAAACAGGAGTTAGCAACACCATTGGGTACTCTTCTCAACTACAGCATAAGCACTGGTTTTGTTCCTGCTGAATGGAAAATGGCTGCCTTCGTCCCCTTGAATTAGGAGGGGTGCATCCATCGAGCCTGGGAACTATAGACCTATTAGCCTAACCAGCCTTATCTGCAAGGCCATGGAGAGAATCATCATGGACCTTATCAGCAAGGATATAGAAGACCTTCAAACACTTGACCCGACCCAGTTTGGTTTTGTTAAAGGAAGATCCTGCCTGTTGAACCTGATGACCTTCTTTGAGACTGTCACCCAAGCCCTGGACGAAGGCAAATCTGTGCATATGGCCTACCTAGACTTGACTAAGTCCTTTGACTCAGTCCCACACTCTGGCATCATTCAAAAACTCATGTAGCTGGGGGTCAGCCCATATACTGTCAGGTGGATTGCAAACTTGCTCACCAGCTAAACACATACAGTCAAAATAGGGGACTCCACCTCCACCAGCAGACCCTTTACCAGTGGTGTTCCACAGGGATCAGTGCTGGGGCCCCTGTTGTTTGGAATCCATGTCTCAGAAGTACAGGCAAAAGCAAACGGTCTGTGGTTGACAAAGATTGCTGATGACTGCAAACTGAATGCAGTCATTGAGTCCCCAAATGATGTCCACATTCTACAAGAAGGTTTTGGGCAAACCAGTGATTGGTGCCAAAGCCATGGTCTTAAACGCAATGCAAAAAAATGCATTCTTGTCTCCTTTGGCAAAGGCGATGTCCCTGGAGATTACCATGTTAATAACAACATCCTAAGCTCTAAAATCAGTGGTGAGAGATTTGGGCACACAGGTTGACAGCAACCTTACCTTTGATCACCATGTCTCCACGGTGGTAAGAAAGGCCTTCTACATTGCTCACCTCATAAGCAAGGGCATAGCTTCCAGAGCAAAAGAGGTTATAACCCCTCCCTGTAGTCTTCCCTCATCAGGCCAGTAATAGAGTACATTGCTCCCTTTGGTATGTACCTAAACAGGCACCTGCAACAACTGGAGACGCCTCAAAGGTTCCTCACAAAGAAAATTCAGGGTCTTCAGTATATGTCTTTCGTGTACAGACTGAAATCACTGTTACTATACTCTGTATCGTATAGACTACTTTGAGGCGACCTGTCCCTTGAAATACAGAGCAACCTATGATCCTGCCTTAATGGAAATGCTGCACATTCGCAAGTCAAGTGGTACATTATTCACTCGCTCTAGGGACCTTAACCTAGGCCTTGCTGGAGAAACAGCTATGTCTCCCAGAGGTTGCCTCTCCTCTGGAATAAATGTCCAATACATGTTAAACAGAGCCCCTCATTAACCCTTTTTAAGTGCAACTTGGATGATTGGGTGGGAAATGGCAAATTCACCCCAGTGGATTTACCCGTGTCTGTCTTGAATAGGGGCAGTTGGTGCTTATTTAAATCAGCTTATAACATAGACCGTATATGTATACCCTTACAAGAGCTGAACTTGGCTAGGCTTGTAAGGACCCTAAGCCATTAGCCTAGTAACCTCCTATGAAGACGGGAAGGAGTTTATTCTAAAATGTTTCTGTTCCCCAGGAAAGAAGACACCTGAAGAGAGGCCCATTGTGGATCCTTTCTCAAGTAAACACCTTTTTCCTAGGTCCCTTCCTTTCGGATGCTGTCCCTTCAAACCTTGTTTCCTCTGCTACTTCCTCAGGCTTTTCTATTTTCCCCTGGATCTCAAGGATGCTTATATACACGTTTCTATTCATCCCATTTACAAAAAGATTTTGTTTCCCTGTTGCTTCATAGCATTTTCAGTTCAGTGCTTTGAACTTTGGCCTCTCTACTGCCCAGGAGTCTTCACAAAATGCCTCGCTCCTGTGATTTCTTTCTGCAGGTTAAGGGGAATACAGGTCTTTCCTTGCCTAGGCAACCTGCTTATTCAGGCCTCCTCTCCAGAGATTTTACTTAAGCATCATTGCTTTTTCTGTCTTACAAATCCTGGGGTTTACTGTAAATTTCCAAAAGTCATTCTTGACTCCTTCTCAGGATCATGTTTTTCTGGGATGCAAGGGTCCAGACTGTACCACTGCTGGCTTCCCTGCTTCCTCCAAAGGCTTTAACACTGATTGCTTTCTTTCAATACCTTCTTTCTCTGGCTTCAGTTGTAGCCAGGGAGTTTCTAATGGCTCTGGGGTTTCATGGCTTCCACCATTCCTACACTCCCTCTAGCCAGACTCCACATGAGAAAGCTTCAGTGGTTTCTAAACTCAGTTTGGCTTCAACATTGTCATCCTTTAGATTTTCTAGTTTCTCTACTTCTATGCCTCAAGCTAGAACTTCAGTAGTGGGTTCATCAGTTGTCTTTCAGCCTAGGGCTTCCTTTTCAACCTCCATTCCCCTCTCAGGAACTCTTCACAGATGGCTTGGATGTGGGGTAGGGGCTTTCTTCGGTCCTTTGAAAGTGCAGGGCCCTCAGTCTCTTCGACAAAAGAAAGACCACATCAGTGTCAAAGAGATGAGAGCTCTTCTGCTGGCTCTTCAGGCTTTTCTTTCTCTTTTCCTTTCCATGGTCTCTTAAGTTTCTCACAGACAGTACCACAGTAATGTGGTATGTCAACAAGCAAAGGGTGGTTGTGTGGTCTTATCTCCTATACATGTTGGCCCTTCAGGCTTCGGATCTGGCTATCCATTATCAGGTGACCCCTTTCAGGCAGTTTATATTCCCTCAGATCAGGACATGGTGGCAGGTTTTGAGCAGGTCCATAACACAATCCCACAATTGGATATTTCACAGAGATGTGTTTCTGAACATTGTCCACCAGTGGGATACTCTTCAAGTAGATTTATTTGCTTCCCCTCTGAACAGTCAACTTCCTCTTTTTTTGTGGCAGAGTTTCATGCCCCTGTGGCTTGGAAGGTGGACACCCTCTCTTTTTTTCTTGGAAGGGGATGTTTCTTTATGCCATCCCTCTGCTTCCTGTCATTGCGAAAGTCATGTTCATGATAAAACAGGATGCTTCCAAAATCTTGCTGATGACTCCTTTTTGTTCCAGGCAGCCATGGTTCCCTCTTCTTTGGCATCTAGCCAAGGACAATCATCACAAGTTCTTTCACAAGGTGGACTGACTCGCACAAGACAAGGGATCTTTCATCCATCCTCACCTGTTCAGTCTTCAACTGTCACTGTTGGTGATAGGGTTTTGATCACTTACAGACACTTTTTTTCTGAGGTCATGCTTTGGGTCTTGCAGGAGGCCAGGAAACCCACTAATAGGAAAATGGAATAGTTTTTTTGTTTGTGGTCTTTCTCGTAATTTGGATCCAGTTACTGTGAATGTTCCTTTGGTTCTGTCTTATTTGTGTGAATTGCACAATACTGGGTTGGCATATTCTATTGTTAAGGCCCAACTATCAGCTATCTCTGCTTGTTTGCCTTTGATTCCCCCCCTTAGCCGCTAGATTTGAGGTCAAACGGTTTCTTAAAAGCATCCTTCACATTAGGCCTCCCAGGAGGGCAGTCACTCCTTCGGACCTTAATTTTGCTTTAGAAAAATTAACTCTGGCTCCTTTTGAGCTTGCTAGTTCAGCATCCTTACAGCATTGTTTTTGGAAGACTTGTTCTTTTGGCCCTTACTTTTGCCATATGAGTGTCTGAGCTTCAAGCCCTTATGGTTGTTCCTCCTTTTTTAGTTTTCCATAAGGACAGGGTGTCCCTTTGTACTAATCCTTCTTTTATGTCCAAAGTGGTTAGTTCATAGGTTCATAGGTAGGTACTAGGTTATCGGCCCAAGGGCTTATATAAGCCTAGCCAGCAAGGATGTTCTTCGTGTTTCACTGTTGCAGTCATTACATTTGGGTTATCCTGCTGGCAGGTTGCCCTCAGTCGGCCTGAATTCCAAAGTCTTGGGTCCTGCGTCGGTTGCTGTCTCTTCCCTGACGTCAGGTTGTCAGGGTATGAAAGATGCAGCCGACGCCATTTTATCCAGTCTTTCTTGCCGCATGGTGCCCGAAGCAGAAGCAGTTCGCAAGTGCCGGTCGGCCGACTCCTGAGATTTTCGTGTTCGAGTTTCATATCCGAAGTCTTCATTAAAAGCTAAGTACCCTGTTGGGGAAACTTTTTTCTTGCTCCAGACAGATGTCAGAAAAAGTTAATAATTGTATTTCTTGTGGGAAGCAAATACCTCATAAAGACTTTCATTCTTACTGTATTCCTTGCGTAGGCCCTGACCACGACGTTGCTAGTTGTCGGTTTTGTGCTAGATTTAACCAACGCACTATTAAGCGTCGGTGCGATTTTGCATTAAGCTATTTTGGGTGAAGATTTAATTATACAATGTCTTCGGATAGCCATCCGATTACCGGAGTTCACAAAAAACACAAAGAAAAAGACAGGCAGCTGAGGTCCAAAACCAATGATGAAGCTTCTCCTAAGCAAGTCGCCGGTTCTCAGTGAGGTGCTTTCGCAGTCCCTGACGACCGCTACTTTGGAGTCGCAGGCCGCTACCGACTCCCGCATGGTGTTGGCCAGGCCACTGGAAACTCAAGGTATTGGAGCCTCGGAGATTATTCCCTCAGATAGGTCCAGAGCCGCTGAGCAGGCATCGGCCTCTGAGGGTGTATTCAGACCTAAGCAATTATATATTAAACTGACTTCAAAGACTAAAACACCTTTAAAGGCAAAGAAACAAGTTCACCAGCCACAAGGACAGACCTCCATGCCCAAAAAACAGATGCTCAAAATGGCAGAAGACTTAATCACCTTGATCAGGGGTTCCCATCCCCCTCCTGATAAGAGACCTAGGCAAGAGACAGACTATGAATCTTCAGATCAGGTTTCCATTTCTTCTGATTCCTCTTCTAATCAGGAATATTCTCTTACCCCCTATGAGGATTCTGATGCTGAAGAATCAATTCCTTCAGCTTCTCCTCCTGAGGACTACTCTTTTGGGGAAACCTTGCATACCATGAGGGAGCACTTCCACTGGGCGAGCCAAGATTTTTCAGAATCTAAGAAAAGGCTCAGAGATTTCCTTTTACTTCCTCAACACAGGCCTCTAGCTATTCCACCTGTTTTGGACATTGTAGATGATGTGTTCTTGGAGTCTAGTCTGACCCCTGACTCTTTACCTCCAGCTCCTGTTAAGCCGGACAGATACTACAGGGTCCCTGACTCTCATAAATTCCTTTTCAAAAACCTGCTGCAGACCCAGAAACTATTTCTCAGGGTCCGAAAGGGGTCAAGGCTTCTACTGCAAAAAACCCTACCCCCTCTGACAAGGATTCTAGGGCACTGGATAAATGGGGAAAAAAGATTTACACATCTGCTACTTTGGCTATAAGGGCCTTAAATTGCCAGTTTCATATGCTCAAATATCAGTGATATATAATGACACTGCTTAAACAGAAAATGATGGCAAATTCTGAATGTGCAGAAAACAAAGAAATGCAGGATTTATTGCATGCAGCTGAACAGGTTGGAAAGCATACTTTGCAATATGGGTTGGATTCTCTGGAGGCCTCCTGCAGGGCCGCTGTTACGGGTTCTGTCATTAGGAGGCATGCTTGGTTAAAGGAACAAAATCTGCCTGACCATGTTAAAGCAAAATTATTAGATGCTCCTTTACAACATGATACCTTGTTTGGTGTTAAGGCAGAAGAGGTGTTAAAGAAAATGGAGGACAAAGCTAAATCTATGCAAACGGTCAAGGATTTCTTACAGGTACAGCCACCTAGATTTAGCAGACACTAGCCTACAAAGAATTGGTCCTTTCCAGTCTCAGACGGACCTCAACGGGGCAGATCCAGAAGCCCTAGAAGCAGATCACAGCCGCAAGGATCCTACAGGTCTAAGCAGTGGAGTGCTTCTACCTCCAAAGGTGGAGAAGACAAAGCACAATCGTACAGGAAACAGTCCCAATGACTTTCCCATGCCTGCACCAAGCACTTATCTTCTGGCATCACCCTTAGGGGGAAAACTAGCACTTTTTTCACAAAATTGGCACATTATAACCCAGGACAAATGGGTTCTAGACATAGTGTCACAGGGCTACAAGTTTCATTTCTATACCCTGCCAAGAGATAACGATTGGCCAGACCTGCCAAAAAATCAATGGGCAGAGGCTCAAAAACAAGTCGCAGCTCTCCTAGACATGAGGGCTATTCAACAAGTGCCACAGCAAGAGCAGGGACAAGGATTTTACTCAAGACTGTTCTTGGTACCCAGAAAGGACAAAGTATGGAGACCAATGCTGGACCTATCTATTCTAAACACTTTCCTGGATATACCAAAATTCAAGATGTTGACCTTACAGCAGCTTCTGCCCATGCTGGGCATCAAGGCTTGGCTCGTGACTTTAGACCTAAAAGAGGCATACCTGCATGTCCCAATCAGACAATCATGCAGAAAATGCCTCAGATTCAAGGCTGGCTCAAAGCATTACCAATTCTCTGCACTGCCCTTTGGCTTATCTACTGCGCCCAGGGTCTTCACAAAGTGCCTGGCACCAGTAATTGCTTACTGCAGACAAAGAGAAATACATATATGTCCTTACTTGGATGACTGCCTCATACAAGCAGAGAACAAGGACATTCTACTACAGCATCTGATGTTTATGATAAGACTTTTAACATGCCTAGGGTACACAGTCAACAAAAAGAAATCAAAACTAGTACCCTCGCAAGCGATAATATTCCTGGGTGCAAGCTTAAATACAACTGCCCAGATGGCTTCTCTCACTCCAGACAAACAAAGGCAACTGACTACCTATTTCAAGGAAATGGCAACAAAGGCCCACTTATCTGCAAGAAAAATTCTGCAGGCTTTGGGCTTCATGGCATCCTGCATCTTACTAATTCCATCTGCAAGACTGCATATGAGGAAAATTCAATGGTACCTAAAAAGTGTCAGGACACAAAATTGCCACAGTCTGAAAACAATGATTACTCTAATTCCCTGCCTGCAACAGGAGTTTCGATGGTGGACAAAGGCTCGTCACCAAAACAAGGGGCAGCCATTCTCACTACCCCCAGCCAGGCAGAGCCTAACGACGGATGCTTCAGATTTTGCCTGGGGGGCACACATGGCAGGAAGAGGCATTCAGGGCACCTGGTCCACAAACCAAAAGCATCTACATATCAATCAAAGAGATGCTAGCTGTTCAGAATGCCCTGACAGCCTTCAAGGACCTACTTCATCCGGGGTAACTACTGATAAAGACAAGACAACACCACGGTCATGTGGTACATAAACAAGCAGGGGGGCACTCATTCTTATCCCCTGTGCAGGCAAACCGTGGCTTTATGGGACACAGCATTGACTTGCCAAGTTCATCTTGCAGGCACAATTCCTGCCAGGAAAGGAAAACACTCTGGCAGACGAACTAAGGAGAAACCTCATGGATCCCCACGAGTGGCACCTGCATCCACAAGTCTTCAGCATGATAACAAAGAAATGGGGATGCCCGGATATAGATTTGTTTGCCTCCCCTCAAAACAATCAACTAAAATGATTCTGCACAAGGACTTATCACAGACAAGCTTGGAAAGTGGACATCTTATCTTTCAACATTGACAAACCTATCAGTATATGCCTTTCCTCCACTGCCTCTCCTTCCCAAGGTACTCCTAAAGGTCAGGCAGGAGAAACCAAAAATGATTCTGATTGTCCCAGACTGGCCATGCCAGTACTGGTATCCGATCTTAAGGAACCTGTCCCAGTGCCCATCCTGGACCTTACCTCAAATACCTCCTCTACTGTCCCAGCAAAACCATCAGATTCTGCAAAGCCAACTCAGGACCCTAAACCTGGCAGCATGGCGGATAATGTAGCCATACAAACCACACCTCTCAGTAAAGCTGTGATGGATGTCATTTTAGAAGCCAGAAGGCCTAGTACTAGAAAATCCTGTGCTGGGAAATGGAAGAGATTTTGCGCTTGGAACCAAGCTCAAGGAACTGATACAGCTGTCCCAAATATTCCTCAGATTTTGCAATACTTAACTGAGATGCTGGACAAAGGCCTATCTTTCTTTTTCAGCAATTAAAATCCATGCCTCTGCCATTTCGGCTCATTACAATAGAGAGCCACCACTCTTTTCTCATCCTTTATTAAGGCAGTACCTCAGAGGAGCCAAAAACTTAAGGCCTCCATGGAGAACGCCAATACCTGCATGGGACCTCAATTATGTCTTGGAAAAACTCACCTTACCTCCTTTTGAGCCAGCTGCTACTGCAGATATAAAGTTCTTATCTTGGAAAACAGCTCTGCTCCTAGCAATAACTTCTGCAAGACGAGTTTCGGAGCTACAGGCTCTCATGGCTGTGGAACACTTTATCATTTTTTTATCCAGACAGGGTCTCTGTGAGAACAAACCCTACTTTTATGCCTAAGGTGGTATCCAGTGTAGCCCTTAACCAAACAATTCATTTGCCAACTTTTTATCCAAATCCACAGAACAAGGGGTAGAAAATTCTGCATTCTTTGGACGTACACAGACAACTTAGATTCTACTTGGACAAAACTAAAGTTTTCAGAAAGATAGAACAATTACTAGTGGCATATGCCACAGCATCACAAGGAAAGGCTATCTCCAAGCAGACTATTTCAAAGTGGATAGGTCACTGCATTCGTTTCTGCTACTCACAGCATGGCAAATCACTGCCTAAGGGCATTTGGCCACATTCAACCAGAGCTGCAGCCACTTCTGCAGCCTTTCTCAGGGGAGTACCAACCAAAGACATTTTAGAGGCAGCTACTTGGAGTTCAGTGCATACCTTTACAAAACATTGCAATCTGCCTCTTTACTTTAAATCCAGGACAGGCTTTGCGACTGCAGTTCTGCAGGGCCTCATAGCTGCTCCTAATGCTATTTAGCTCCAGCCACCCAGCCATAGCTTTGGGACTCGACCCAAATGTAATGACTGCAACAGTGAAACATGAAGAACATAGTACAGTTGTGTAAACTTACCATAAATGTAGATGTTCGAGTGTATTCACTGTTGCAGTCCAGGTTACCCACCCGCCATCCCCCTTATTTTTGCTGAAACTTATCTTTACTTCTCTAATCTATACAACCTAGGTGGTGTATTTGCTTATAGATGAAGATAAAGCTTATTTTGGTGCATGTATGTTGTATTTACATATTTTTAGCCTACCCTTTTGGGGGCACCTGACAATCTGGGGCAAGAAAAACTAAATAAAATGGCATCGGCTGCATCTTTCATACCCCTGATGTCAGGGAAGAGGCGACAGCAACCAACGCAGGACCCAAGACTTTGGAATTCAGGCCAGACTGAGGGTAACCTGCCAGCAGGATAACCCAAATGTAATGATTGCAACAGTGAATACACTCCAACATCTACATTTATGGTAAGTGTACACAACTGTACTTTCCCTGGCTTACGCCACCCAAGAAAGTTATTTTCTTGTGCCACTGTCGAGCAGAGACACAGAAGTGATCCCTGGGGTGTATTTCCTATTTCCCATCCACTCATCAAGATTTTTCTTGAAGAGTGCTAATGAAGAACCTTACTTGACATAGATGGGGGTAGCCTGTTCCAGAGTATGGGAAGTCTCTGGGACAGGAATCTATCCCTCCAGCATTTCCTGTTTGTTGTGGTGACAAGGTTTAGGTCCCTAGAAGCGTGTAGCTCGGAGGGATTGAGATTTCTTTAGGTGTAGCATGTCCAACAGCTCTGAGTTTGACATAGCTTTATATGTTAGGCAGAGATCACCTCTGAGTAGGCAATGTGCTACGGAGTAAAGCTGGAGTTTTTTGAGGCGGTCAGTGTAGGGCATTTGTTTGAGGTCAGTAATCCTCTTTGTGAGGTACTTCTGTAGCCTTTCCAGCTGCTGCAGATGTCTTGAGGTACATTCCAAAAGGGGAGTTGTACTCTATAATGGGTCTAATGAGTGTCGAGTACAGGGGAACAATGACCTCTTTTTTTCTGGATGAGAACCCTTTTATGATGAGGTTTGCCACGTAGAAGGACTTCCTGACTGCTGTGGTGATGTGACTATCAAAGGAGAGACTACTGTCCACCTGGGTCCCAAGGTCTCTTATCACACGTTCGGTGTTAAGTAGATTGCTGCCTGTGTGGTAGTTCATGGGTACAGAGTTTTTACCAAAGGGGATGACACTGCACTTTTTGGCATTGAGCTTGAGGCCATGGCTCTGACACTAGGAATCTGTCTCAGCGAGGCCCTCCTGTAGAATGTCCCCATCATTTGGGGACTTGACTATGGCTCCTAGTTTGCAGTCATCTGCGAACTTCGTTAGCTAGAGGTCTTCTGTGTTAGCCTGTACTTCAGAGAAGAAGATACCAAACAGGAGAGGTCCCAGGACAGAACCCTGTGGTACTCCACTTGTCACTGCTTTGAGGTCAGATTTGGAGTCTGCAACTTTTACAGTGTGGGTTCTGTCAGCCAGTTGGCAACCATCTTGTGACATAGGAATTTATACCTAGTTTAGTGAGTTTAGCTATAATTCCAGAACGGGGGATGGTATCCAAAGCCTTGGCGAGGTCAAGATAGGCTGTGTGAACCACCTTACCCTCATCTATGGCTTTAGTGACTGCCTCAAAGAAGTCAGTCAGGTTCAGGAGGCATGATCTGCCTTTCACAAACCCGAACTAGGTGGAATCCAGAGTTTGGAGGTTACCAATGTCTTTGTTTGTGTTCCATGATGGTACGTTCCATGGTCTTGCAGACCACGCTCGTCAGGCTAATAGGTCAATAGTTCCTGGGGTCAGTGGTGGCTCCCCCTTTGTGGAGTGGGATAACTGTTACTGTGCACCATTCAGTGGGCACAAAGCCTGATGCAAGGTTATTATTGAACATGGTGCTTAAATGGGGAGCCAGTTCATTCTTAAGTTATTGTAAAACGCAGCCTGGGATGTTGTCCGGTCTCATGGATGCTGTGTTTTTGGCTTTAGAGAGTGCAGCTTTTACTTGCGTAGTTGTGATTACAGGGACTCTGCATTCTTCCTATATAGATATGGGCCCTTTAGGGGGTGATGGGGGGGGGGGGAGGTAAAGTTAGCAATGAACCTATCTGCCAGGATGTTATCAGTTGGTTCTGTAATTTTCGTGCTATTGTGCTGTAACTCAGAGCAGATCTGGGTGTTGCCATCGAGATTCTTGACATAGCTATAGAATGCTTTGTGGTTGTCCTTAGAATTAGTGGTCATTTTGTTTTCGTAGCTAGCTTTGGAGGATCTTATAAGGGATCTCAGCTTTTTACTGAGGCTGACCAGGTAGCTCCTCCACTCATGGGATTTTACTCTCTTTTGTAACAGTTTCTTCCTTCTGTTGTACAGTTTGTTTATGGCAGAGGACCACCAGATTGGCTTCCTTTTTTTTGGAGGATAGCATCTTGGTTCTGTTTGGGATAGCATGATCCATGCACTCATGTAAGTGCTTATAGAGTGCATTTGTGTAGGATTCAGCAGTTGTAACTGTATTGTCCATCTGCATGGGTGTCATGAAGTTCACCACTTCTGTGTTAAGGAGCATGAAGTTGGCTTTGGAGAAATTTTTTACCGTGGTTTCCTTAATGGGGGGTGGGGGCGGGATGTGGATATCAAGGGTTATTAGCTTATGGTCGGATCGGACCAACGAGGAGTTGACTTCAGTTGTGGAACACCGGTCACTCATGTTGGTAATGACTAGGTCTAGGATATTGTTGCCTCTGGTGGGGGTGTGGATAAGTTGATCCAGGGCACTGGAGTTTATGAATTCCAGAAAGCATTGAGCTAAGGAGTTGGTGCACGAGTAGTTTTCCCAGTTAATGGTGGGGTAGTTGAAGTCGCCCATTATTAGGGTGTTTGGTTGAACCCTAATATTTTCCAGTACATCAAGAAAAGAGGAGTGGGAATCCTCGGGTATGGTGGGGTATCTGTAGCAAGCTACAATTTGGATTGGAGTTTTGGATAACCTCGGATGCATTATGCTGAGCAACTAACCTGGAGGTGTGGATATCCTTAATGAATATGGACACACCTCCACCTTTGGTGTTTCAGTCCAGGTTACATGGCTGAAAAAATGTGGTATGAGTTATAGCCTGGTAGTGCAGGGGTGCTCTCTGGAGCCTTGAACCAGGTCTCAGTCACTGCACAGATATTGATGTTCTCCATTTTAAGGAGTGCCTCGAGTGAGTGCATTTTGAGATTTAGACTTCTAGCATTGAATAGCATTACCCTCAGTTTTTGCTTGCCTGTTCCTGTTACGATGGTGAATTTATTTGAACCTTGCTTAAAAAAGGCACTATAGGGGCAGCAAGAGCCTTAGCCAGTATCCGGAATCCCAGGGGCAACAGGTGCAGGCCATCTGTGGCAAAGCATCGTGGTCTGTCGACCATGTCATCCCAAGCAGACAGATACTGGATCCCCTTAGAATGACACCAGAAGCTTAGCCAATTGTTGAAGTCAATAATTTTATCCTTGTACTGCGGTATCATTCTGGGCGATGGCAGAAGGCTACTCAGGGCTAGGGTCATACCTGCCTGGGCTACAAGATCGGAGAGCTCTTCCATGTCTCTTTTCATGTTGTCCAGGGAGGTACGTCTCAGGTCATTCACACCAACATGGACAATGACAGAGTCATATTTGTACTTGTTGTGGAGTAACCTGAGTGCGTGGGTTATGTGGTGGATCCTGGCACCCGAAAGGCAGCTGACAGTAGCCTTCTCCTTGTTTAGCCTGGTGAGTGGGACATCAGTGTGCCTGACTATAGAGTCACCTATGACTAGTGTGTTGGGTACATTGTTTTGCCTTACTGAATGTGGTTGAGTGGCACACTGTGTCTGTGGGCTATGTGTCATTTGGGTTGTGTTGGAGATGGAGGTTGCTTGCGTTTCTGCTTTGGAGGTCTCTGTTGCTTATACAGATTATTATTGAGAGCCTCCGTGAATGTTTTTGTGTTACTATGTGTGGATTTTGATGGTGTAGATTTAGTGAGACTATGTGATGAGTGTGGTGTGGTGCAAATGTTTACATTCTCCTCATGACTGTCAAGTTCAATCTTTGTTGGAGAGAGCTTTACCTCCAGTTTGGCTAGATAACTGCATCTCTCACAGGTTGTAGTGTTGGGTGGTAGGAGGAGAGGGTTTTCTGTGTACATGAGGCAATTTTTACATTGCCTCAAGATGCCCAGATTCATCAGATAGACAGGAGAGAACACTGGGAGCTGATCCTTGGACATGCCTGAATAAAAAAACATTTTCCTCCAGATAAGTGAGGAAAGTGAGTACAAGAGCTGTTTTTCTCTAAGCAAGTGAGAAAAGTAAGTACAGAAACTGTTTTCCTCTAGGTAATTAGGAAGGTTGAGTGCTATAGTAATTAGTAGCTTATTTAGTGCTTACAAGTTCTGAACAAGTGCTGAGCACAAATAAGCAAATTTAAGTGCTAAAACTAAGAATCTGTATCTGCACTAGACAAGTTACAGGACAGAAACAAGTGCAAATGCAGGCTTTCAAATCAGAAAGTTGAGAGCGATGGAAGAGATTGTCCAAACGGCCAATAACTACAAGTGAGTTGTCTCTTGATCAATCTATTCATTTGCCCACTTTTTTCCCTTCTCTGCAGTCTGATAGTAAGAAGGTTTTGCGCACCTTGGATTTGCATAGACAACTCTGATATTATTTGGATAAGACTAAAACCTTTTGTAAATCTGGACAGTTTTTTTCTTTTCATCCTAGGTCTTTAGGTTTACCTGCTTCCAAGCAAACCATTTTTTCTTGCTTTTCTAAAGCCATTTGTTTTTGCTGTTCTTTTCATGGGAAGAGCCTTCGGCTCATTCTTCTAGGGCTGTGGCTTCAAGGGTTTTGTTCTTGAAGCAGCTACCTGGACTTCTGTGCTTACGTTTACCAAGCACCACAAGCTGGATGTGATTTCTAGGGCCAGAGCTGGCTTTGCCAGGGTCATTCTTCATGGCTTCCTAGAGGGCTCTGCTTGGCCCTTCCTCCTCCCTTTCTTTTTCCTGAGCTATTGCACTCTCCCTATAGTAAAGAATACTGCAACAGTGATATGGAAGGGCACAGTACAGTTGTGTAAAATCTTACCATAATAGTAGATGTCCTTCTCTTCATTGTTGCAGTATTTCCTCCCTTCCTCTGATCCTTGGTCCTTTTTCCTTCTGGATGTGCTTGTTACCTTCTAGTATACTTAGCCTGTCGTTCCTACTAGGGCTTTTCAGTTCTGAGGGTGGTACATTTGGATGTCACCTTTATGGCCTGGGTCATGCATGGGGAGCAATAGGTTCATAGGATCATAGGTGTGTACTAGACTAATGGGCCTAGGGCCTTTACAAGCCTAGCCCATAGAAGTGCCCAGGCATTGTGCTGCCCGTTGTTAGTTCTCAGTGCCTCTATCAAGTAGCACCACTGGAGTGATCCCCGGGGTGAACTTTCTATTTCCCATCCAATCATCAAACTTTCTCTTGAAGAGGGCTAGTGAGGTGCTCTACTTGACATGTATGGGAAGTCTGTTCCAGAGTATGGGCAGTCTCTGGTTATGAACCTGTCCCTCCAGCATGTTCTGTTGATTGTGGTAATGAGGTTGAGGTCTCTGGAGCATGTGGTGTGGAGGCATTGAGATTTCTTTGGATGTAGCATTGCTAACAGAGCTGGATCAGGCATGGCTTTGTAAGTCAAGCAGAGATCGCCTCTTAGTAGACTATATGAGACAGAATAGCTGGAATTTTTTTAAGTCTCTGTGTAGGACATGTGTTTAAGGCCTAGGATCCCCTTCATGAGGTACTTTTGTGGTCTCTTCAGCTGTTGCAGGTGTCTAGTGAGGTACTTGCCAAATGGGGCATTATACTTTATGATTGGTCTAATGAGGCATTGAATCTGTTGGCCAGTATGTTGGCAGTATCTGTTGGCTCAGTATAGGAGGTCATTGTGCAGCAACTCAGAGCAAATCTGGGTATTGCCATGGAGATTCTTGATATAACAAAATAAGGCTTTGTGGTTGTTTTTAGTGTCTGCCGCAATTCTACCTTCATAACTGGCTTTGGAGGTTTTGATGAGGATCTCTACTTTTTGTTGAGGCTAATAAGGGAATTTTTCCAGCTTTGGGACTTTACCTTTTTCTGCAACAGTTTCTTCCTTCTGTTGTAGAGTTTATTAATGGCAGGGGACCACCAGACTGGCTTCCTTTTTTTGGAGGAAAGCGTCTTGGTTCTTTTGGATATGGCTAGTTCCATGCATTTATGTACATTTTTGTACAGTGCATTGGTGTATAATTTGGCAGTCATGCATCTATTTTCCATTGGCATGGGTGCCGTGAAGTTAGCCACCTCTGTTTTATGGAGTTCAAAGTCAGCTTTGGAGAAGTTTTTCATGGTGGATACCTTTGCGGAAGTGTTGGGCCAGTGCATTGGTGCTTGAGTAGTTTTCCTAGTTGATGCAGGGGTAGTTGAAGTCTCCTAGTATGGGAGTGTTGTGTTGGACCTTGATAGATTTCAGGGTGCTTAGGAACGTGGAGTGAGAGTCTAGGGGCATGGTTGGGGACCTGTAGCAGGCAATGACCTGGATCGCAGTCTTACTCAATGTTAGTTGTACCTGAAGTATCTCAGATGCATTACGCTGAGCTACTAGTCTGGAGATGTGCATATCCTTTTATGAATATGGAGACACCACCGCCTTTGGAGCTTCAGTCCATGGTTCAGGGCCAAAAGGTGTGGAATGAGTTGCAGCCTGGTAGCGCAGGGGTGCTTTCTGCAGTACGGCTTACCCATTACAACCCTTAAGGTTTTGGTATACTGGCCGGATGTTAGGCTACCCTTGGCAGGGGATCCCTATTGTAAATAGCACTGAAACAGTGGAGAGAAGGACATCTACTGTTATGGTAAGGCTTTACACAGTTTTACTTACTATTGTTTCAGCTTCGGCACAGTAATTACATATTCTTTCTTCTATTTTCTTATTTGGCATCTTTGCTTTTACTGGCGATATTTTATTGATAATCTCCGTAGAAAATCTCTATATGCTATGTATTTTTTTCACACCATTCTGTTCTCATTTTTATTGCTTTTTTTTCTTCCTCAGTTTTTCCCATGGATTAACACAATAATACTTATTGTGTTAAATACCGTATTTGCTTTTTTCTTCTGTATCATTTATCTTCATTTTCTGCAATATTATTTTTTCTTGATATTCTTTCATTTCTCCATTCACAACTTTTTTCTGTTTTAAATTTGCTCTGCATGCACCATATTTTTTTTTAAATATTTTTCTGTTGTTACACTTATTAATGACTTATTTTCCTCTTTCACCCATCTCAGCAATGACCTTGCACACAGCTGCTGGGTTTATAAATCCCAACCCTCCTCCCTTTTCATTAACATATAATATTCCTGTGTGTACTGGGTTCAGTCTAGATCCCCCATGTAAATGAAAACACAGTTGTCATTAATTTATTTCTCACATTTTCTAGGGATCATAAAAATGTATGCTAATTATGCATTTTTCCCAGGAATACAGAATTTGTTAAATACAATTTATTTTTGTTCTCCAAGATAAACATATATTTCTTAATTTTTATTATGTCTTCCCATGTTGCATTCTAGCAATTTCATTTCCAAGTGTTGTTGTTTGTCTTTCGGCTTTTCCCGGTTAGGGGTCGCCACAGCGGAACTCTGGTCCAGTAATGATTGGCAGTGGATTTTCACGAACGCCAAGGTGCCCGCTCGACTTCCAACCTTCAACGAAGGCACGCCCATTTACACATGTCTTTCGAACGCCACCCAACCGCGGGGAGGACATGCAGACTCCACACAGAAGGCACTCCCTGCACTCCAGCCGAGAATCGAACGGGAGAACCCAATTGTTATACCTAATATTTTAATTTCCTTCATATTAAACTGAATATTCCCTATCTTAACATTCTTCTCCTAATCCTATGCTGTTTATCTGTTTATGCTCATATCTTTGGCCCTCAAATATCTTTTAAGTGTCCTAATAGCCTCTTCCATCCATTCTCGGTTTGTTACTGATACTATATCAGCTACATATGAGAACATAACTGGTACTCTGACTCCTTCTGTATTCATATATTCTGCTACCTTTAATGAAGTATTTATTTTACTAACCACTGCATTTATGACTAATGTAAATAAAATACTACCCGCGTGACATCCCTGTGTTATACCACTCTTTGTCTATTTCCTGCCTTAACTGTCCATTAACACTTTTACTTTACTTTTCTCATATGCTGTAAAAAAAAATCTTTTATGTCTTCTCATGTTATATTATTTCATTGTATCCCATAGGATTTCGTATTGTTTCTTGTCAAATGCTTTATTCAAATCACATGCCATGATTTTAACTTTTGATCTGATGTTGTCCACTTTGTTCCATTAACCTGTGGGAATATGGTTCCAAGGCTCGGAACCTACCAGCTGACTTCTTCCAGCTAGAGAGTCCTCACTTGAGCTTCTCCTTCCTACTCATAATGCCCCGCTTTCCCCATGGTACCTCAGGTCTCATTTCTGCTCTTAGTGTTCCTCGCCCTTGAGCTTCTCTGAGTGATTTGTACGTTTTTGCTGGTTGTTTCTTTCCCTACCTGTCGCTCTTCTATTTGATTCTCTTAGTTTCTCTGTCTAGCTTTTGCGTTTCTACCTGTCAGGACCTTCTAGAAAAAAGGTTCTCTCCTTTCTCTTTGCCTCTTCCTTTCTCTTTCCTTATGGCTGATCAAAAGCTGCTAGATTTTAAGAAGTGCACTTCTGTGGGCGGAAGATCCCTCTGTCCGATGGCCAGAGGGAATGCATGTACTGTTTGGGGCCTTAGCATTTGGATGCCCCTTGTAATATTTGCAGGGCTTTTCATCCTCTGGCTCTGGCAGGTGGGAGGAGAAAACTGATTTTAAAAGGGTTGCTTCCTCCTTCTACTACCTTGGGGATGCCTTGTACATCAGGGGCACAACCCCCCTCCTTATAAGCCCAGAGAGTCCCAGGGGTCCAGGAGACCTCCTCTTAACTCATCATCCTCTGTTGGTATGGGGCCAAATGGTGCTCCCTTGGCGTCTGTTCATACAGTTTTGGTGCCAGCGTCAACTTTGACCACTTATGCTAGGAGGTCTCTGCCTCATTCCTGGTGGAGATCCTCCAGGATCCCCTTCCACGACTTCTTCTTGGTCTTCCCCAAGCCTGACCTCCAAGGATGTCGGTAAGCTCATGAGGCAATTTCTCAAGGCACAGATCCAGATTTAGCTTGTGTCCGCTCTGTCTGCATCTGGATCCGTGAGGGTTTCCCCGTTCCAACCAGTAGCTCCTTCTCCAGTTCTACCCCTGGTTTTAGAGTTGTCTGTTCCGTTGGGTGCCAGTGCCTGAGTGTCATAGCTGATATAGATCTCCTCTTCTCCTCTGACTTTCTCCTCAACCTGCTTGGCTCTGGCTGTTTTGGTTCCGATTGTGTCTTTAAGCCTTAACATTGAGGTGTGTTCCGGGGGGATTGACCTCGAATCCAAAGCTTTTGGAGCGGTCTCTTCCCCTTGGTGCCTTGGCCTTAAATAGCTTGGCTGTGACTCCCCCCTTGGAATGGGAGGCCTGTACACTCTGAAACGTGTCTGCTCCAGTGGTCTTGGCCACAGTGGGAGAGCTCCAGGTGGTTCGGAACCCTTCTGTGTTTGAGGTCATGGAGAGGGCCCTCTCCATTCCTAGGAGATCCTCTGCACTTATCTCTATGGAACTTCCCATCCTCATACTGGACCTGTGCCCTGAAGCCTCTAAGCTGTAGCATGGACAGCTGGTTCTGGAATGCCTCCACACCCTTCCCTCAGTGGCTCCCTAGGCTTCTTCTCACACCTCCCGAAGTGCCCTCCTGATGAAGTCCTCAGGAGAGATCATGTTAAAGAAGGCACTTGGATTCCCCTGTGGAATCTCTCACTACGGATACTGATTTTGAGGAAGGTGAAAGGTCTCCCAAATCAGCACCCAACGAGGTCTCCTCCTGAGACATCCTTGAAATCCTTTGCCAAAGGGGTGGTTGGTCTGCCCAAAACCCTTCCCAGGAGGAGTCGGCAATGTGAGGGGCTTTCACATCCATCCCATCTACTATGTTGGTGTCGCCCACGGTTGACCTCCTTTTCCAGATGGTGTTGAGGGCTTGAAAGGAGTTGGATACAGTGGAACCTATCCCCAAATGCGCCGACAAGATTGAGTGCCCCAGTTGATAAATTTTACTGAACCAAAGGAATCCCTGTAAATGCGATGGTTGTGGCAGCAGCCACCAAAAAAGCGCTGGCTGAGGAAAACTCTTCTCTCTACCCCCTGAATAGAGAATCTCGGGCATTGGACAGATTTGGCAAAAGTCTCTCCTCTGGAAGCAGTTGGGGGACATTTCTCCTTACACCCAGAAACCTGGAAGGCCATCACGGACACCAGATGGGTGCTAAGGATCATATCAAGAGGATACTTCATTCCCTTTTCCGAAACTCCCAAACAAAAACTTTGCCTTCCCAATGTCCAGTGTTCCACCTAGTTAGAGGGAGGACGTGGCCCAGGAAATAAGACAGTTACTGCAAAAAAGAGTAATCCAAGAGGTCCCCCCGATCAAGCCGGATAGGGCGTTTACTCCAGATTCTTTATAGTACCCAAGAAAACAGGGGACTTGCGACCTATCCTGGATCTGACCTCTATGAACAAGTCAGTGAAACACACAAAGTTTAGAATGGTCACGATTCATCCTTCTTACCTCTGCAAAAGATGGGCAATTGAATGTGCTTTATAGATCTCAGCGATGCATGCTACCATATCAAAATGGACAGATGCTCCAGGTGTTTTCTGCATTTCAGTCTTGGAGCCAGTCACTACCAGTTCAGGGTGCAGCTCATCTCAGATTGCAAGGTTATCAGATATTTCCTTATCTGAACGACTCGCTCCTGACTGCTCTAACCAGGCATCGTCTACACCTTCATGCTGGTGATTAGTTTCTCAAGTTGGCCCCAACCTTGGGGATAACCGGCAACATACAGAAATCACAGTTGAATCTGGTACAAGCCATAGATTTCATAGAAGCCCACCTAGGCACAAGGACTTACTGTGCTCATCTCAAGATGGACAGGGTAACAAATTTGAAATTTCACGTCAGCCAGATTTTTACCATTCTAAAACCCCAGGCCTCTCTAGTTCTCAGGGCATTAGGCTTCTTGGCGGCAGCCATAACCCTCGTACCCATGGCATGTTTTTACATGTGGATATTACAATGTATTAGTGGTACAATGGTTGCTTTGAATCTTCACATCAGTCTGTCTTGCTAGTGCAAGGAGACCCTACTTTGGAAGCTTCACTCCACAGGGCTTACTCAAGGATGCTCATTCATTCTTCCTTCCCCAAATGCCACGTTGACCATGGATGCTTCCCAGTTTTTTTTTGGGGTGGGGGCATTGTTTGGACTGGACAGTCCAAGGCACATGGATGCCCCAGATGATCAAATTGCATATCAGTGTACTCGAGATGAGAGCAGTTATTCTAGCATTGCAAGAGCTAGACAGTTTCTACTTCACAGGACTATTGCAATTCAAATGGATAATATGTTAGTGGTTTGGTACATCAACAAACAAGGAGGGGCCAGGTCTTACCCCCTTTGTCAAGAAGCAGTGAGAGTGTGGCAGTGGGCGATTTCTGCCAACTGCTTTCCGGTAGCAATACATTTTCTGGGGGAGTCTTAACATTTTAGTCAACAAACTTATCCAAGTGTTACTGATGCCTCATGAGTGGTCCCTGAATCAGTCGATGGCAGATATGATGTTCCAGAAATGGAGTCATCCTTGCTGCAATCTTTTTGTTTCCCCCATCAACAACAAATGCAGCAGGTATTTTGCCTTGATCCCACCTCAGGGATGCTGTTGTCCATGCTTGGCCCTCCAGTCTCATCTGTGCCTTTTCTCCTCTTCCATTGATCCCCAAGTTCCTACAGAAAGCTCTCAGGTTGTGAAGCAAAGTAATCCTCATTGCCCCTTTTTGGTCTAGACAAACCTGGATATTAAGTTGTCTATCTCGCCTTCATTCTTGCTGGTTGGGTTCGGCTCCGACTCGGCCATCATCAATAGCTCGGAAGCTGTTTACTGGCTTGAGGCTACCCCTTATCACATAATGTCTAGCGATAGCTACCCAGATCTCATTTGCCACTTCAGCTGCGAGGTGTCATTTTTCTGGCTCAGGCTTGTATATTAATATTTTGTGTAAATTCTCTCTAGAATTTAACTCTTCTAGTATATATTTTTGTTTTATTATTAGCGATAGTGTTGTTACTGTTGTAGTTAGCTGTTTCTTCTATAGTGTCCCTTTTTTTGTAGAACTCGTTTAACTTAGAGAGTTTTCCCCCTCCCCCTTCCCCTGGTTAGCCATTTAACTTAGAGGCTTTCCTACTGTTTTTTTCTTCTAGGTTAGCCATTTAAATTAGAGGCTGTCCTATTACCTTTAAAAAAAAACAAAAAAAAAAAAAACCTTTATCTATATCCTTCTAGATAGTACTTGTGTGCCTTTTTTGTAGAACTGAATATTGTTCTTCTTATTGTCGGTTAAATTGGTTGGTTTCCTTTTTCCAATACAGAACATATTAAACAACATGGTGACAAACATTATTTTAATTTTGGTATAGTGGACATTGTGCACACCAATAATAGAGGGGGTGACTTTAATAATTTATTATTATATAAAGAATTTTGGTGGCAAATATACACGGATGCTTCGACTATACCAGGTTTAAATGACACTGTATCTGTCAAACCACTACTGGCCTTAAAATGAACTATTTATAAGGTACATTGTCATATGTTTTTAAACATGTTTTGATATGATCTAGATGCAAATGTCTTTGTTAACATTTTTTCAGTTTTTTAACTTGTTCGTTTTATCAACATATATTATATGTAACATTGATTTTAGAAATAATATGAATATTATTTAAGATTTTATGAACAGAGAACAATGGTTATAGGATGTGTGTATAGCTTTAAAATTTCAAACTGAATTTTGGCGCCAAAGAAGTTATTTAAACAACTGTGATGCAAGCTATGGTGTTCTGAGGAAGCTTGTTTTATTCAAGTGAAAGCGCTTAACCATTCTTTGTTTGTTGGCATTACAATAAACTTTTATTCACTTCTACCTGGTTTCATTGAAGGTGTTGTGGACTGTTATGAGCATTGAATAGAGGTGAATTTCCAAGACACAGAGACGGAATTTTGCACACAGTGCATTTGCTGCTTTTTCTTTTCTAGTTGAACTTTTTCCAATACAGCATGTCCAAGGAAGCTAAGGATGTTCATCGTATTACACTGCTGCAGTCATTACACTTGGGTTATCCTGCCGTCAGGCGGTTCCCCAGTCGGCCTGAGATGTCCATCATGTTTCACTGTTGCAGTCATGACTGTGGGGTTCTCCCCTGCCGGCAGGCAGCCCCAGGTCGGCCAGAATCCCAAAGTCTGGGTCCGGCGTCTGCTGTTCAACCATGCTCCCTGACGTCAGAGCGCCAGGAGTACAAAGCTGACAGCTGACGCCATCTTCTCCAGTCTTTCTTGCCGTGCGGTGATAGCAGTTCGCATTTGCCGGTCAACGGACTCCTGACGAATTTGACTGATATACTTCGGTCCGAAGACTTTCTTCTCCACTCAAAGCTAAGTACCCCGTTGGGGAAACTTTTTTCTTGCTCCACTCCGATGTTAGAAAAAGTTAATAATTGTATTTCATGTGGGAAGCAAATACCTCATAAGGATTTTCATTCTTACTGTATTCCTTGCTTGGGCCCAGACCACGACGTAGCTAGTTGTCGGTTTTGTGCTAGATTCAATCAACGTACAATTAAGCAAAGGTACGATTTTGCTTTTCATTACTTCGGTAGGCGCTTTAACTACAAAATGTCGTTGGATATGGTCCTGGCTATCGGAGTTCATAAACGTCGCAAGGATAAAGACAGACCTCCGAGGTCCAAATCTGATGATAGCGCACAAGCGGAGCCAGCTTCAGGTTCGGCCGTCGTCAGTGAGGCGCTTTTGCAGCCCCTGTCGTCAGCCATTTCAGAACAGACGGCCGAAACGGACTCTCATGAGGAGCCAACCAGGCCTTTAAATATTTCTGTTGCAGGACCTTCGGACAATGCTCCTTCTGATGGGTCCGGAGCTGCTGTGCAGGTACCGGCTTCCGAAGGGGTTTTCAGGCCTACTCAGCTACTAATAAAGGCAAAGCCAAAGACAAAGGCAAAGACTCCTTCAAAATCAAAGACTTCTACACAGGCTTCTTCTGAACCAGCTCCCAAGTCACAGAAACAGTTACTCAAGATGGCGGAGGATTTACTTAAGATGATTAGGGGTTCTCATCCCCCTCCAGACAAAAGGCCAAGGCAGGATGTTTCTTATGATTCCTCTGATCAGGCTTCTGTTTCCTCAGTTTCTTCTTCTGATCAGGAATATTCTTTCCCTCCTTATGAGGATTCTGATGCTGAAGAATCCATTCCTTCTCAGGCTTCTCCCCCTGAGGATTTCTCTTTTGGGGAAACTTTGCATGAAATGAGGAAACATTTCCACTGGGAAGGACAGGAGTATTCAGAATCCAAGAAAAGGCTGAGGGAATTTCTTCTTCTTCCCCAACATAGACCCCTGGCTATTCCTCCTGTTTTGGATATTGTGGATGATGCCTTTTCGGAGGCTAACTTAACCCCTGACTCTTTCCTCCTGCTCCTGTGAAGCCTGATAGATATTACAGGGTTCCTGATTCCCATCAGTTTTTATACAAGAACCCTTCTGCTGACCCTGAAACCATTTCTCAGGGTCCTAAGGGAGCTAAAGCCGCTTCTGCCAAAAATCCTACTCCTTCTGAAAAGGATTCTCGATCCTTAGAAAGATGGGGCAAAAAGGTGTACACTTCTGCTACTTTGTCCATTAGGGCTTTAAACTGTCAGTTTCATATGTTTAAATACCAGCAATTTCTATTGTCTGTCTTGAAACAAAAATTTACTTCCATTTCTGCCTGTGCAGAGGATAAGGAATTTACATGACTTATTGCATGCCACTGAACAGGTTGGGAAGCATGGTTTTCACTGTGGATTTGATGCCTTGGAGGCTTCTTGTAGGGCTGCAGCCACTGGCACAGTCATTAGGAGGCATGCATGGCTAAAGGAACAAAATTTACCTGACCAGGTAAAGGCAAAATTATTGAATGCTCCTGTTCAGCCTAATGTTTTGTTTGGATCGAAAGCTGAAGAGGTGATTAAAAAGATGGAGGATAAGGCGAAATCTATGCAAACAGTTAAAGATTTCTTACAAGTACAGCCTCCTAGATTTAGCAGGAATTAGCCTTCAAAAAATTGGTCCTTTCCCACTTCAGACAGGCCTCAGAGGGGTAGATACAGACGTTCCAGAGGGAGGCCTCAATCATAAGCTGCTTATAGACCAAGACAGTGGACTGCTTCCACCCCTAGGGGAGGAGAGGACAGGTCACAATCTCAAAGGAAACAAACTCAATGACTCCCTCTGTGGGGCTACAGGAACTTCTTCCCTGGAAGCCCCTCTCGGAGGAAAACTCTCTCTTTTTTATCAAAATTGGACTCAAATAACCCAAGACAAATGGGTTTTGGATGTGGTTTTAAGAGGTTACAAATTCCATTTTCATACCTTGCCAAGGCCAAGCGGATGGCCAGACCTTCCGAAACATCAATGGACGGAGGCCTTAAACCAGGTGGAAGCTTTTTTGGCTATGAATGCCATAGAACTGGTTCCTCTTTCAGAGATGGGAAAAGGTTTTTATTCAAGGCTCTTTCTAGTTCCAAGGAAGCAAAACTCATGGAGACCCATTCTGGATCTGTCGGTCTTGAACACCTTTCTAGAGATTCCAAAATTCAAGATGCTTACTCTACAGCAACTACTTCCAATGCTGTCCAAGAATGCATGGATGGTAACTTTGGATTTAAAGGAGGCATATTTACACATTCCCATCAGGCAGGATCGCAGAAAATACCTCAGGTTCAAAGCCGGATCGAGGCACTTTCAATTCTCTGCGCTGCCCTTTGGATTATCTATTGCGCCCAGGGTCTTCACCAAATGCCTGGCTCCAGTAGTAGCTTACTGCAGACTCAAGGGAATTCAAATTTACCCTTATCTGGACGATTGTCTCATTCAGGCAGACAGCAAGGATGTCTTACTCCAGCATCTAGAATTTGTACAGAACCTCCTCAAGTTCCTGGGATTCTCTGTAAACATAAAAAAGTCAAATTTGACACCATCGCAACAGATAACTTTTCTGGGTGCACTTCTAAACACCACAACCCAGATGGCATTTCTGACTTCCGAAAAACAGTTACAGCTGGCTTCAACTTTCAGAACTTTGGCAACTTTAACTCATCTATCTGCAAGGAAATTCCTGCAGGCTTTGGGTTACATGGCCTCCTGCATCCTTCTCGTACCATATGCAAGACTACACATGAGGAAAATACAGTGGTACCTAAAAAGTGTATGGTCTCAGCATTGCCACAGTTTAGACATACTGATCTCCATTCTTCCTTGCCTTCAAAAGGAATTTCTTTGGTGGTCCAGGGCATGTGCTCTAAACAAAGGGAAGGCCTTCCGTCTGCCTCCTGCCTCTCAGATTCTAACCACGGACGCCTCGGATTATGCTTGGGGAGCCCATTTTCAGGGCAATTGTTTGCAGGGCCTTTGGACAAAGGATCAGAAGCACCTGCATATCAATTTAAAGGAAATGTTAGCCGTTCAGAAAGCTTTATTGGCCTTCAGGAATCTTTTACAACCAGGACAACTGTTAATACGGACAGACAACACCACAGTTATGTGGTACATAAACAAGCAAGGGTGATCTCATTCCTACCCCCTTTGCAGATTAGCCATGGATCTATGGGACACAACTTTGTCTCGCAATCTGTATCTTCAGGCTCAGTTTCTACCAGGGGAACAAAACTTCCTGGCAGACAGTCTGAGCAGACATCTTTCGGATCCACACGAGTGGATGCTGGACACCAAAATATTCAAGATGATAACAGCAGTCTGGGGATGTCCTCACATAGACCTCTTTGCATCCCATCTCAATCATCAGCTACAGACGTTTTGAACCAGGATTTTCCACACACAAGCTTGGAGAGTGGACGCCCTGTCATGCAGTTGGAGGAACCTCTCGGGATATGCCTTTCCGCCTCTCCCTCTTCTTCCACGGGTTTTATTGAAGATAAAACAGGACAAGCCCAAGATGATCATCTTGCTGGCTCCAAATTGGCCTCGGCAGTTTTGGTATCCAACTCTAAAAAACCTATGCCTGGAGCCCCCTTGGGTTTTACCTCAGTCTCCGAACCTTCTGTCTCAACATCAGGGTCAGGTTCTACACTCATGTCAGAACTCTCAGTCTGGCGGCCTGGTTAATCCAGGGCCTTTAATTTCTTCTTTACTGCCCAAGCAGATTATGGATGTCATTTTAGAAGCCAGACGTCCTAGCACTAGAAAATCTTATGCAGAAAAATGGAAAAGATTTTGTTCCTGGATGCAGGCTCAGGATTCTGATCCTCTTCTTCCCAACATTACTTTAATTTTACTTTACTTGACAGATCTCTTACATAAGGGTCTCTCTTTCTCTTCCATTAAAATACATGTCTCTGCTATTTCTGCTCATTATAAAACAGACCCTCCCATCTTTTCCCACCAGCTCATGCGACAGTTTCTCAGAGGAGCTAAGAACTTAAGACCTCCTAGATCTCCTCCTATTCCTGCTTGGGATCTGAACTATGTTTTGGAAAAACTAACCTTCCCTCCTTTTGAGCCTGCTGCTTCTTCTGACATCAAGTTTTTATCTTGGAAGACAGACATCCTGTTAGCCCTAACCTCTGCCAGGAGGGTTTCAGAGTTACAAGCTCTAATGGCTGTGGAACCTTATATTATTTTTCATCAAGACAGGGTATCTTTGAGGACTAATCCTACCTTCATGCCTAAGGTGGTTTCCAAAGTGGCTTTAAATCAAACTATACACTTGCCAACCTTTTTCCCCACTCCTCAAAATAAAGGGGAAAGGATCTTACATTCCTTGGATGTACACAGACAGCTACGTTTTTACCTGAACAGAACTAAGGACATCAGAAAATCAGAGCAATTGTTTGTTTCTTATGCTTCCAGTTCCCAAGGTAAAGCCATTTCAAAATGGACCATTTCTAAATGGATTGCTCATGGAATCAGATTTTGTTATTCTCACCATGGAAAGCAAATCCCAGGGAGTATACGGACTCATTCCACCAGAGCTGCTGCTACTTCTGCGGCCTTCCTCAGGGGAGTTCCTACCAAGGATATTTTGGAAGCTGCAACTTGGAGTTCAGTGCATACATTTTCTAAGCACTACAATCTACCTCTCTACTCTAAGTCTAGGGCAGGCTTTGCCTCTGCAGTCTTGCAGGGCCTTATAGCCGCCCCTTCCTCTTTATGACCACCTCCCTTTCTTTCAGCTTTGGGATTCTACCCTACAGTCATGACTGCAACAGTGAAACACGATGAACATAGTACAGTTGTGTACACCTACCATAAATGTAGATGTTCGAGTGTCTTCACTGTTGCAGTCTGGGTTTCCCTCCCTCCTGTCCCCTCTTATTTTTACTTTTGTGTATTTCCTTTTTTCACCATTCTTCTGAGGTGTATTTGCAAAGGTTATGGGACCTTTTTCATTTTGGGACTCCTGACATCTGGGGCAAGAAAAACTGGAGAAGATGGCGTCTGCTGTCAGCTTTGTACTCCTGGTGCTCTGACGTCAGGGAGCATGGTTGAACAGCCGACGCCGGACCCAGACTTTGGGATTCTTGCCGACCTGGGGCTGCCTGCCGGCAGGGGAGAACCCCACAGTCATGACTGCAACAGTGGAGACACTCGAATATCTACATTTATGGTAGGTGTACACAACTGTACTTTCCAAAGTCTTGGTCCGGCGTCTGTTGCTGTCGCCTCCTCCTTGACGTCAGTGCGACAGGGGTATATACAATGCAGCCGACGCCATTTTCTTCAGTCTTTCTTGCCGCACGGTGCCCAAAGCAGAAGCAGTTCGCAAGTGCCGGTCGGCCGACTCCTGAGATTTTCATTCCGAATTCAGAACTGAAGTCTTCTACAAAGCTAAGTACCCCGTTGGGGAAACTTTTTCTTGCCTCAGATCGATGTCAGTAAAAGTTAATAACTGTATTTCTTGTGGGAAGCAAATACCTCATAAGGATTTCCACTCCTATTCTATTCCATGCCTAGGCCCAGACCACGACGTCACTGGTTGTCGGTTTTGCGCTAGGTTTAACAAGCGAACTATTAAACGTCTGTTTGATTTTGCCCGACATTATTTTGGCAGAAAATTCAATTACACCATGCCGTCGGAACTTCCGATGACCGGAATACATAAAAAGCGCAAAGACAAGGACAGGCATCCAAGGCCCAAAACTGACGACGAGGCCTCTTCTAGGCCGGTCGCCTGTTCTCCGGTTTTCAGCGAGGCGCCTACACAGCTCCTGACGACCGCTTCCACAGAACCACAGACCGCCTCCAACTCCCACGTGGAGCTGGCTGGGCCTTCGGACACTCTAGGTTTTCAGCTTACCGAAACTAACCCTTCAGAGGGAACCGAAGTAGCTGAGCAACCCACAGCTTCAGAGGGTGTTTTCAGACCTACCCAGTTAACCATTAAACCCTCTGCTAAGTCTAAGGCCCACTTAAAAACAAAGAAACAGATACAGCATTCTCCAGGACAGGCTTCCATGCCTAAGAAACAAATGCTCAAAATGGCCGAAGACCTAATCACCCTGATCAGGGGGTCCCATCCCCCTCCTGATAAAAGGCCCAGACAGGATGCAGACTATGAATCTTCCGACCAGGTGTCCATTTCTTCAGATTCATCCTCAGACCTATGATATTCTTTACCCCCTTATGAGGACTCTGATGCTGAGGAATCAATTCCATCAGCCTCTCCGCCTGAGGACTACTGTTTTGGGGAGACCTTGCATACCATGAGGGAGCATTTCCATTTGGAAGGCCAGGATTACTCAGAATCCAAGAAAAGGCTCAGAGACTTCCTTTTATTGCCTCAACACAGACCCCTTGTTATTCCGCCAGTGTTAGATATTGTGGATGACATGTACACTGAATCCAGCTTAAACCCTGACTCCTTACCTCCAGCCCCAGTTAAACCTGATAGATATTACAGACTCCCTGACTCTCACAAATTTCTGTATAAAAGCTCTGTTGCTGACCCTGAAACTATTTCTCAGGGACCCAAAGGAATTAAGGCCTCATCAGCAAAAAAACAGTTCCCCCTGACAGAGATTCGAGAGCATTAGACAGATGGGGAAAGAGAGTATATACGTCTGCAACTTTAGCAATGACAGCCTTAAATTGCCAGTTTCACATGCTAAAATATCAGCAATTTTTGATGTCTCAGTTGAAACAAAAGATGCTTTCAGATTCAGATCCTCCTAATTTTAAAAAAATGCAGGATTTATTGCATGCAGCTGAACAAGTGGGAAAACATACTTTGCAATGTGGGTTTGATTCCTTAGAGGCGTCCTGTAGAGCAGCAGTTACAGGCTCTGTCATTAGAAGGCATGCTTGGTTAAAAGAACATACGTTACCAGATCATGTTAAGACAAAATTATTGGATGCACCTTTGCAGCGGGATGTGTTGTTTGGAGTTAAGGCAGAGGAGGTATTAAAGAAGATGGAGGATAAGGCAAAATCTATGCAAACGGTGAAGGATTTCTTACAGGTTTAGCCTCCTCGTTTTAGCAGAAATTGGCCAACAAAGAATTGGTCCTTTCCAGTCACAGACAGACCTCAAAGGGGCAGATACAGACGTCCAAGAGGTAGAGGTCAAGCACAAGGTCCTTACAGGCCCCAACAATGGGGTACACCAGGCCAGAAAGAAGGGGAAGACAGGCCACAACCTTATAAAAAGCAGCCTCGATGACTTCCCACTACAGCTGCCAAACAGCTCTCTCTTGGCAGCCCCCTTAGGAGGAAAATTAGCACTTTTCTATCACAATTGGCATTGCATCACCAAAGACAAATGGGTTCTCAACATTGTATCTCAAGGTTACAGGCTCTACTTTCACACTCTGCCAAGGTTAAAAGGAATGCCAAATCTGCCACCAAATCAATGGGCAGAGGCTCAGAAACATATTACAGCACTCATGGACATGAGAGCTATTCAAAAGGTACCACCACAGGAGCAAGGACAAAGATTTTTCTCAAGACTCTTTCTGGTTCCCAGAAAGGACAAAGCCTGGAGACCCATTCTGGATCTTTCTTCTCTAAACACTTACCTGGATGTTCCGAAATTCAAAATGTTGACACTACAACAGCTTCTTCCCATGCTGGGCAAGAAAGCTTGGCTTGTGACTTTGGACCTCAAGGAGGCATACCTGCATGTCCCTATCAGACAAAACTGCAGAAGATACCTCAGATTTCTAGCTGGTTCAATGCACTATCAATTCTCTGCACTGCCCTTTGGCTTATCTACTGCACCCATGGTCATCACAAAGTGCCTGGCACCAGTAATTGCATTTTGCAGGCAAAAAGGAATTCATGTTTATCCATACCTGGACGACTGCCTGATTCAAGCAGAGAGCAAGGACATTATTCTAAAGCATCTGGCGTTCGTAAAAAAAGTTATTAAGTTGCCTGGGGTACACAGTAAATGAAAAGAAATCAAAACTAGTGCCCTCACAACAGATAATATTCCTGGGTGCCAGCTTGAACACAACGGCCCAGATGGCTTATCTCACGCCAGACAAGCAAGGACAACTGACTCAATACTTTCAATTGATGGCAACAAAGAACCAACTCTCTGCAAGAAAATTTCTGCAGGCCTTGGGCTACATGGCATCTTGCATACTACTAATTCCATATGCCAGACTGCATATGAGGAAACTACAATGGTACCTAAAGAGTGTATGGTCTCAACACTGTCAAAGTTTGGAAACAGTTATACCACTAATTCCTTGTCTTCAACAGGAGTTTCGATGGTGGGCTCAAGCTTGCCACCTCAACAGGGGACAGCCTTTTACTCAACCCACAGCCAGGCAAACACTGACAACAGATGCATCGGATTAAGCCTGGGGAGCACACATGGCAGGAAAATGTATTCAGGGCGAGTGGCCCACAGAGCAAAGGCATCTTCACATCAATCAAAAAGAGATGCTAGCTGTACAAAATGCACTTATAGCTTTCAAGGACCTGCTGCATCCAGGACAACTACTACTAAAGACAGACAACACCACAGTTATGTGGTACATAAACAAGCAAGGGGGCACACACTCCTACCCCCTCTGCAGACAAGCCATGACCTTGTGGAACACAGCTCTAGACTACCAAGTTCATCTGCAAGCACAATTCCTGCCAGGAGAGAAAAACACACTGGCAGACGACTTAAAGCAGAAACATCATGGATCCACATGATTGGGAATTGAATCCACAAATATTCAGAATGATAACACAGAAATGGTGGAGCCCGGACATAGATCTGTTTGCATCCCCAATGAACTGCCAGCTACAGAAATTCTGCGCAAGGAGTTACCATCCACAAGCATGGAAAGTGGATGCCCTCTCATTCAGCTGGAAAAACCTGCAAGTATACGCTTTCCCTCCTTTACCTCTCCTTCCAAAGGTACTCACAAAAGCCAGGCAAGAAGAGCCAAAGATGATCCTGATTGCACCAGACTGGCCACGCCAGCACTGGTACCCAATCTTAAAGAACTTAGCACAAGAACCACCCTGGATTTTGCCTCAAATCCTACATTTGCTGACACAGCACAACAATCAGATACTTCACAGCCAGCTAAAGACCTTAAACCTAGCTGCATGGAAAATTCCTTAGTCAAGCAAGCAATGCCTCTCTCCAAAGCTGTTATGGATGTCATTCTGGAGACCAGAAGGCCTAGCACCAGGAAAGCTTACTCGGATAAATGGAAGAGATTCTGTGCCTGGAACCAGGCACACAGCCTTGACCCTCTTGTCCCAAACATTCCGCAGATACTTCAATATTTAACAAGGGCCTCTCCTTCTCATCCATCAAGATCCACGCCTCAGCCATTTCTGCTCATTACAACACGGATACACCAATTTTTTCTAATCCTTTGCTCAAACAGTACCTCAGCGGGGCTAAAAACATAAGACCTCCCCGTAGAGCACCTACCCCAAATTGGGACCTCAACTTTGTTTTGGAAAAATTAACTTTACCTCCCTTTGAGCCAGCTAACACAGCAGAATTAAAATACATCTCTTGGAAAACTGCTCTGCTACTGGCAATAACATCAGCACAAAGAGTTTCAGAATTACAGGCACTAATGGCAGTGGAACTTTTCCTCATTTTCCACCAGGACAGGGTGTCTTTAAGAACTAACCCTACGTTTATGCCAAAGGTGGTATCAAGTGTGGCTCTAAACCAAACTATTCACTTGCCAACTTTGTATCCAAAACCACAGAACAAAGGGGAGAGACTACTGCATTCTTTGGACATTCACAGGCAGTTACACTTATACTTGGACAAAACCAAAGCTTTCAGAAAATCTGAGCAATTATTGGTAGCATATGCCGCAGGAGCACAGGGAAAAGCCATTTCAAAACAGACTATTTCAAAATGGATAGGACATTGTATACGTTTCTGCTATACTCACCATGGGAAACCTGTACCTAGCAGCATTAGAACTCACTCCACCAGGGCAACAACCACTTCAACTGCCTACCTCAGAGGAGTACCTACCAAGGAGATTTTGGAAGCAGCAACATGGAGTTCTGTGCATACCTTCACCAAGCATTACCATTTGCCTTTATACTCCAAATCCAGAGATGGCTTCGCCACTGCTGTGCTGCAGGGCCGTATAGCCACCCCTAATGCCTTATAGAACCAGCCTCCCTACCTCAACTTTGAGATTCCACTCAAGTGTAATGACTGCAGCAGTGTAACACGATGAACATAGTACAATTTGCTACATACCATAAATGTAGATGTTCGAGTGTAAACACTGCTGCAGTCCAGGTTACCCTCCCTCCTTCCCCTCTTACTTGCTGGTATGTACCTATGCCTTCTACCCTTTAGTACCTATGGGGAGTATTTGCTGGTAACTGAAAGTTGTTGTTTGCTTTTCTTATGTATGTTTTATTAGCAATTTGAATTGCCTACCTATTTGGGGGCACCTGACATCTTGGGCAAGAAAAACTGAAGAAAATGGCATCGGCTGCATCTTGTATACCCCTGTCGCACTGACGTCAGGGAGGAGGCGACAGCAACTGACGCCGGACCAAGACTTTGGAACTCAGGCCGACTGGGGAACCACCTGATGGCAGGATAACCCAAGTGTAATGACTGCAGCAGTGTTTACACTTGAACATCTACATTTATGGTAGGTACAAAACTGTACTTTTCTGGGTTTAAGAAGTGACTCATGCTGTCAGAAAATGTCTCTGACAGATGGGCACACTTCTTGCATCTATTGTTTAGGCGCTGTGCACCTGCAGGACTTTTGTTCTGTTTGCCATGCCTTTAGTCCAAGAGCCCTGCAGGAGCGTAAGAATAAGTTGATTCTTAGGGGTCTGTTAAAACCCCAGGATTCACCGGCCAAGAGTTCACAGCCAGTGAAATCCCCTAAATCCACTAAGCCGTCGGCTCCAATTTCAGATCCGACTTCGGTACAGGATTTTCCTTCAACGTCTGTTCTGGCTGACACCGACAAGACAACCTCCCCGTTGACTCCATCAGAGGCTTCTGAGCCATCTCGGAGCCACAAGAGGCTGAGGTCCCCTTCCTTAGAGTCCATGCATTCGACTCCTCGGTCTCCTATACTTCAAAGCGAGCATAGCCACCGATCCTCTCACTCCTCTCAATCCTCTAGGCTGTTGGATCATGATGTGGAGAGAGTAGTTAGTAGGTTGCTAAAGTCGCAGGCACTAGCTAAATTGTTGTCCAGCCCTCCACAACAGGTATCAGCTCCGTCCACTTCTCTTGATGTTCCTCCTCTGACTCCAATGAGTTCGGAGCTGGAGTTTGTTGAGGTTTGAGTAGTGGAACCATCGGCTTCGATAACTCTATCTCCTTCGGTTCCGACGTCTGCTCCGATTCCCTCGGTGGTACGTTCCATCGAGGGATCTGAATGCCGTGGCTCCCTCGTCGGCTCCCAGGGGGTGAGTGGCATTGGACCCTTGTCCGACCCCATTCTCCCTCTTGGAGTTTTGGCACAGATGAGCTCGGCTCCAACATCGGCCTCAGAGCCGTCCCCCTCAGTGTGGAGAAAGATTCCGATTTCTTCGGAACTGGAACTTTCTCTGCATCATGGCAGGGACGCCTTTGACATCATGCGGAGTGTGCTGTCCTCTGAGTCAACTCCACTTTCAGCCCCACCGGCTCCGTCCCCCGTAGTGCCTGTGCCAACCTCTGGTCCTCCTCCAGACCCTAAGAGTAGGGAACCGATGCTCCAGGACACCCCATTGGGTGTTTCCTCCTTTTCGAGGCCCCTCCTGATCACTCAGAGGAGCCCCCTCAGAAGAAAAAGTGTAAGAGGAAGCACATTGACTCCCCTGAGTCTGTCACTTCTGATACAGACATAGATGATTCGGAAGGGTCCCCGAGATCCCCCTCTGAAGATGTTTCCTTCTTGGACATCCTGGAAATGCTTAAGCAGAGGGGGAATTGGAATCCCCTAGCCCCCACCGAGGATGAGTCTGTGTTTCTGGATGCTTTCGGTTCTCGACCTTCTACCTCCTGGGTTTCTCTGCCTTTCAATCTACTTATGGCCGTAGTGGCTCGAAAGGCTTGGTCAGCTCCGGATACAGTGGAACCAACTCAGAGGAGACCTGGTAACTTCATTACAGCACCCCAGGATAACCAGTTCCTTTTTAAAGGTGTTCCTGTTGATGCCATGGTGGTAGCAGCAGCCACCAAAAAAGAGTTAGCGGAGACCGCTTCATCTGTCCATCCCCCTAACAAGGAGTCTAGGACGATGGACAGATACGAGAAGCGAATGTTCGCTTCAGCGACCTTCTCCATGAGGTCATGAACTACCTATGTCATTTTACCCGACTTCAAAGAGATCTCCTTAAAGAGCTCGGAGATACCCTTCAGGATCCAACAGCTGAGGGAGCACAAGCCAAACTAGCTTCCCAGTTAGCGACACTTAATTCTGTAGTTAACTCCTCCATGATGCTCATTTCCTATGCATCCGATGGGGCGAGTAGAGCCGCAGGTATGGGTGTGGCCCTTAGGAGGCATGTGTGGATGCGGCTGTGTAACTTTGCGGAACCCGTTCAAGCGTCCTTCACCAACACCCCTTTTGATGGTTCCTTTATTTTTGGACCACAGGTGAAAGACACTTTGACTAGGTGTGAGCAAGAAGGCAAGACTCTCTCTGCCGTAGGAGTCCGTTTTTCCACTCCCTCTAGACCTTACCCCAAGGGTCAGAAGAGTGGGAAGATGTGGTTCTGTAAATCTCAGGGAGTCTTGCCTGACACACGTAGTGATGTTTCCTCCAGAGGCAGAGGGGGAAACAATAATAATAGACGCCGCCCTCGTGGCAGAGGGGGTCCGCAGAGCCAGGGCAACAGAGAATCTTTCTCTGACAAGCCCTTCCAGCATCCTTGAAGGGTTGCCCGGCTGCTCACCTCTGGAGGCAGTCAGGGGAAGACTTTCACTGTACCCAAAAGCCTGGCAAAGCCTAACACAAGACAGATGGGTACGGTCCATTATATCCGGAGGTTACAAAATTCCCTTCCATCATCTGTCCTTACAGTCAAGGAAGACCCTTCCAGATGTTCCACCCAATCTGAAGGAGCAAGCAGTAATAGAAGTTTCAAAACTGCTAGAAAAAAGAGCCATCTAGGAAGTCCCGGCAGACCAGCACGGATCTGGAACTTACTCAAGGTTCTTTTTATTACCAAAAAAGACAGGGGACTGGAGTCCGATTCTGGATCTCAGCAGACTAAACAGGTCTGTACAAAGAACAAAGTTTCGGATGGTCACGCTACAGTCCATTCTACCCTCTCTGGGTCAGGACAATTGGATGTGCTTGATAGATCTTCAGGATGCGTACTATCATATCAAAATGGACAGGTGCTCCAGGAGATATCTTCGCTTCCGGCTGGGGGCCAGTCATTATCAGTTCAGAGCTCTGCCCTTTGGTCTCACCACAGCCCCCATGGTGTTCACCAAATGTATGGCAGTGGTCACGGCTCACCTAAGATGTCAAGGATTCCAGGTGTTTCCTTATCTAGATGACTGGCTCCTCACTGCTACCACCAGGTGTCAACTCCTACAAGCGTGGGACTACACCATCACAATCTGTACTCAGCTAGGCATTGCAATAAATTTTGAAAAATCTGCCTTGTTGCCCTGTCAATCTATCACTTACATAGGAGCAGACTTAGACACACGGAATATGTTTGCAAGGCTACCACTAGAAAGGGTGTCCGCAATTCGTCAGCAAGTACAAATTCTAATGTAGAGCAAAAGGATCCAAGTCAGGTACGTCCTTCAAACTCTGGGTTCCATGGCAGCAGCCATTCTTCTAATCCCTCTAGCGTGCTTTCATATGAGAATTCTTCAGTGGCTTCTGTTCACGCAGTGGTCTTTCCAAGAGCTACCCATGACTCACATGATCCTGATCACGGATGCATACAAAAGACATCTTTGTTGGTGGATGGTCTTCCCACTAGTTACTCAGGGAAGACAACCCCCTCCGGTAGCCACAGTGACGACAAACGCCTCCCTGATAGGGTGGGGGGAGCATTATCTGGACAGGACAGTCCAAGGCACTTGGCAACCTCACGAGTACCATCTGCACATAAATGTTCTAGAAATGAAAGCCGTGCTCCTGGCGTTGCAAGCCCTTCAAGACTCTCTGCCTTCTAAGACCATAGCCATCCAAACGGACAACATGTCAGTGGTGTGGTGCATCAACAAGTAGGGCAGAACCAGATCCTACCCACTGTGTCGAGAAGCACTCAGACTTTGGCAGTGGGCGATTTCCTCCCAACGTTTTCTGATTGTGACGCACATCCCTGGGATATCCAACGTCATAGCGGACAGGCTCAGCAGAGCTATCCTCATGCCTCATGAGTGGTCTCTGAATCAGAAAGTTGCGAATCTTATTTTCCGCAAATGGGGACAGCCTTGCTGTGATCTCTTTGCCACCCCCTTCAACAGCAAATGCAGCAACTACTTCTCCCTTCTTCCGTTTCAGGGTCACATTCCCAGAGACGCTCTAGTCCACGATTGGCCCCAGGGACTTCTTTATGTCTTTCCTCCCTTTCCCATGATACCCAAACGTATACAGAAAGCAATGTCGTTGGTTTGCAAAATGATCCTCATTGCCCCCTACTGGCCTCGACAGATATGGTTCCCGTTCCTGCACCGTTACCGTCTCGATCAGCCCTGGACTCTGGACCCATTTCCAGACCTCCTAGTTTATCAATCAGGCGGGTTGCATCAATCCCTCCAAACTCTCCAGCTCACAGCTTGGTTGCTCCACTTCCAACCTTAGCCAGGCTTCCTAGCATTTCCCCAGCAGTCCGTGAGATTATCGTGTCTCCTCATAAGTCTACAACAAGGAAAACTTATGCTAGCAAATGGAAACGTTTCTCTTGTTGGGCAGAGGCTAGGAATGTGGATCCCTTTTCAGCCCCAGTCCACGAAATTCTGGAATTCCTAGCACAACTTTTTCACTCCGGGTCTGCTTCCGCTACAATCAAGGTACAATTAGCGGCCATTTCTAACTTTCATGTTGGTTTGTCAAATTCTAACATTGTCTCATAAGCTCTGTAAAGCTTTTTTGATAGGGACATCTCTTCTTAGGCCTCCAGTGAGCGATCCCCCTCCTTCTTGGGACCTTAATTTAGTCCTAACTTCCTAATTCTGCCCCCTTTTGAACCGACAGCGTCCTGCTCCATCAAGTTTCTATCTTGGAAGACACTGTTTTTGGTAGCTATTACTTCAGCCAGATGCATCTCCAAACTTCAGGCACTATATGTTCGTCCTCCCTACTTGGTGTTTCATAAGGACAGGGTTGCTGTGAGGACTAATCCTTCGTTTCTTCCTAAAGTCTGCTCAGAAAATAATTTAAACCAATCTATAGATCTTCCTGTGTTTTTCCCTAATCATACCAACAAGGCAGAGTACAAACTATACCAATTGGACGTCCATGGACAATTGCGTTTTTACCTGCACAGAACTAAAGAAATAAGGAAGTCGGACCAATTATTCCTTTCTTATACGTTAGGCAAACAAGGTCTCCCAGTTTCCAAGGTAACCTTGTCGAGATGGTTATCACACACTATTTATTTCTTTCATTTATCAGTTAAGGAATAAAGCGTTACCTGTTAAACCGAAAGGTCATTCTACTAGGGCCTTGGCTACCTCTGTAGCCTTCCAGTCCAGGTTGCCCATGGATTCTGTCTGTGCAACCCTCATACCTTTATTTCTCATTACAAGTTGGAATGGTCTCCAGGAGCAGAGCTGACTTTGGTTCCACTGTTCTGAAGAGTCTGTTCCACTGAGCCACCCAGGATGTTAGGTGCTAGGGACGCTGTCCCAACCAGCAAGAACAAAGGCGAGATAGACAACTTAACATAAAGAAGTTATGCACCTACCATAACGTTCCATGTTAGTTGTCTTCATCTCGCCTTCCATCTTGCGTCCCACCCTCCGGCCCCCTGTCCTAATGGACCGAGAGGAGCTCCTGTTTCACTGGCTAAGTGTTCTCTTGTTTTTCCTCTATTGACAGAGAATATGGCAGGTATAGTCAACCAATTATTTTGACTGGTTTATTCTCTTGTTATGTCTGGAGTTAGCTATTTCAAACGAGATCTGGGTAGCTATCGCTAGGCATTATGGGATAAGGGGTAGCCTCGAGCCAGTAAACAGCTCTCGAGCTATTGAAGATGGCCGAGTCAGAGCCGAGGATTGTCTCTGAACCCAGCCAGCAAGAAGGAAGGCGAGATGAGGACAACTAACATGGAACGTTATGGTAGGTACATAACTTCTTTTTCGCCTTCCTTTGGTATCACCTGGTTTGCCCCTGATGACGTTGGATCCGAATCCAGATCTGCTCTTTCATCCATTGGAGCATCCACATCCGGACATTCAGTGCCTCAATTAACCGCATGGTTTCTCCAGTTCCAATGATGGCTAGGTCTCCCAAGCTGTCTTCTCCCATTCGAGAAATATCGATTTCATCTCATAGGTTTTCCACATGGAAAATTTACAAGAGCAAGTGGAAGAGATTTTCTTTTTGGGCTGAACAAAAACAGATGGACCCCATTTACAGCCCCAGTAACAGTCGTGTTGACTTTTTGGCTTCCATTTTCAAGGATGTTGCTAATTACTTTACAGTCAAAGTTCATCTGGCTGCCATTTCCAATTTTAATGTTGAGTTTGATTCCTTATCTCTTGGTTCTCCAAAACTGTGTAAAGCCTTTCTTAGGGGCACCTCTCTGCTCTGACCACCAGCAAAATATCCTACTGTTCCGTCGGATTTAACTATGATTCTGCAAGCTTTAGTCCATCCCCTTTCAAACCCTCAGCTACAGTGGATTTGAAATTTCTTTCCTGGAAGACTCTGTTTTTAGTAGCTATTTCTTCAGCCAGGAGAGTGTCTGAACTCCAAGCCCTTTCTGCAAAATTTTCATATTTGATTTTCCACAAAGACAGAGTGACCCTGCGTACTGATCTTTCTTTTTTACCCAAGGTGGCTAATAGTAGCATTAATCAATCAATTTTCCAGTCTCTTTTCTTGATTATCAAGGGACAGATTCATAACCAAGAGGCTCCCTTCACTCTGGAATAAAATCCCAGTCCAGGTTAGGCAGAGTCCCCTCATTGACTCTCTTCAAGAGGAATCTTGATGAGTGGATGGGAGATCGTTAGTTTACCCCGGGTATCACTTCTGTGTCACTGTTAGACAGAGGCACAGTATGCTAACCTCGAAAAAGGGCATAGCAAAATTAATTTAAAATGGGTGGCGAAAGCCAAACACACTCTGGCTAGGCTTATAAATGCCCTAGGGCAGATAGCCTAGTATGAACCTATGAACCTATAAAGTAAGGGGGAGTACACTTTACATTTGCATGATGTACACAGACAGCTTAATTTTTATATTCATAGAACCAAGGCCCTTCAGAAAGTCTGATCAGTTGTTTGTCTTCTTTTTTAATGCAAAGAAAGGTAGAGCAGTTACCAAAGTTATGCTTGCAAGGTGGTTGAAAGACTGTCTTACCTTGATTTACTCTTTGAAAGGTATTCCTTTACCAGGACCAGTTAGGGCCCATTCTGTTAAGGTCCATGGGCATGTCTCAGGCTTTTTGGGCCAGAGTTTCTATTGAGGACATTTGTGCTGCTTCTACTTGGTCAAACCCCTATACTTTTGTTATGCATTACAAATTGGACATCATATTCAGGAGTAGAAGTGCCTTTGGTTCTGCTGTACTCTGGAATATCCTTCCTTGATGGCTGCCCTGTATTATAGTAGCTGAGTTTTGTCCCACAGGTTAATGGAATGAAGTGGACAACATCAGATAAAGAAGTTATGTTTGTACCATAATGTTCCATCTTCATTCCGTTAACCCCCCCATCCAAGTCTTCGGGAAGCATGAAAGAATTTATAAGGAATCTCTGTTCCTTTAGTTGAGCTTGATATTTTCTTCCTTGTGTCATATACACACATTTGATCTGCATGTTTTTTTGTAGAATAGTTCTAATATTTTTAGCTGTTATGTTTTTGTTGGCATAGTTGATCTGAGGTAATGTGGGGCAGTGGGGCTTTATGGGTAGGGAGGATGAGCCCAAGTCAGGAGTCTGAAGCTGAAAGAAGGGAGCCGGTCAGTTCTGTGCCTCAGAAACGTATTTCCACAGGTTAATGGAATGAAGATGGACAACACAGATGGAAAGGTATGGTAAGAATATAACTGTTCCTATTCGTGATATTATCTACAGTTTTTTGTTAACTGTCATTAGTAATTCTTAATTTCCTTTTCCCTTTCTTCCAAATAATGCATCCTCTAATATTTTGTTTAATGTGTTTTCTAATCTCCTTTCTAGTATTTTCATGAAAAACTTGTAGTCAAAATTGAGAAATATTGGCCTTCATTTTCGTGTCTCTTCTTTTTCCACTTTTTTCCATTTAAATTTCATGGCTCTAAGACATATTTCTTCCTGCCCAAAACCTTCCTCTTACCATTAATTTAACACTTGCAAAAAATGCTTCTTTTGCCAGTCTAATCAATGTCTCTGTAAATGATATTCTGTCCCATCCAGTCTAGTTGCCGATTATAGATTTACCAATCTTAATGTATTCTTCACTTCTCCCATTGTTGTTTATTATTGTTTTTTATTATCTTCTTCTGTTAGTTTTTCCATTGTTCCACTTTTGTTTTCTTTTTATCTTTTTTGAAATTGTTTCCATATGTTCTTTGACTGCATTCATTTTTTTCTTGTTGACTTCTCACTCTTTTTTATTTCTCTTATCCTTTCATTTTCTTTTACGGTACTACCCAAATAAGGTGCCACCTCTTTTATTTCCCTTGTAGAAAATACCTTTGTTTAAATATTTGCTGATCTTCTCTTGATTTATGTCTTGTATTTCTTTGTCTGTCAAAAAAAATCTTTCTTGTTTCTTACTAAATCTACCAATGCATATTTTCATATTTCTTTATATTTTTTCTTTCCCTCTTTTATTTTTATACCTTTTAATTCCTTCCAGGTAACATTTTTTTGTATTTATCTTTAAAACTTATCCACTATTACATTCAATTCTTATAGAATTCCCTCATTCCTGCATGGTTTTTCCACAATGGCCTAACCATTTCTACACTTTATCTAATTCTTTTTCATTCAGTTTCTTGATACTTTTACCTAGTTTTATGTATCCATTTTTTTCTGGAATCTCTGTCCAAATTACCAAATGATCTGAAAATCATGTACACACTTTGTCCCTTCTTGTATTATTTCTAAACTTTCAGAGATAATAAAATAATCTATTTTCTTAGATTACTACTTTTGTATGTCCACCATTTATTATTTCAAATGTATAACTTCCACTTTTGATCACTTCTGACATTGCTTTTACATCACCATCCCCTTTTTTTCTTACATAGTCTAGAATTTTATTGAACATATCTTCTCTTCCTTTCTGTGTCATATATGCATAGATTGGTACAATTCTGTAAATCTGATCTTTCCATCTCACATCTACTAGCATTACTGTACCCATTATAACCAGGGTAAAATCCTAAATCTTTACTAATTTTTTTACACAGTATTCCAATGTCTGAACGCATTTCTTTTCCTGTATTCTAAATAATTTCACCCTCGTTGCTTTTCTGTTTGTAATCTCTCTTTTGTTAATATTTTTATATTTTCTATAATAATCATATCAAGTTTTGCAAACAATTCTAATATCCCTATTCTTCATTTTACTTATTTATGCTAACATTAATTGCTAAAATTTGCAGCTCATTTATTTTATTTTTCCTATATTTTTATTTCTACCGCACCTTATTATCCCTTTCCCTTTCTTATTTTCTTTCATACCAAAGGCAGTGAATTTTCTTTTCCTCTATTTTACCCTTTTCCCAATTAATTTTTTTCTTCCTTTCACTACTGTCCAATACATCTCTTCTTCTTCACTGATTTCTGACATTCCTTTACTAGGTTTTTTTCTTCTGTCTTGGTAATTTCTATTGTTATTTATCTTGCACTTTTTCTCACTCCTGTTTTATTTCTTCCACTTTTCTTGCTCCTTTTCTATTTCTTCCTCAATATCTTGCTCTCTGCTTGCTGTTTCCTTATATTCTTCTTTACTTTCCTTAAAATCCATTCTGAAATGATCTGATGTTATGTAGTCCAATCTGCCTACATTCTTACCCGTGGGTTCGGAGCCAAATATCGGCTCCGACTCGGCCAAACTTTTCTAGCTTGAAGTCTTCTATTGGCTGGGCTAAGAAGGTATCCCATGCTGCACTGCTCCATATCCCCAGATCTCGTTTGCCGCTCGTGTAGCTCGGACGTGGTCTTGCTCTTGGCTGTGACTAAGTACCTTTTTCTTGTTCTTCTTGAGAGAATTTGATACAAACAAAAGCTATTTTAATAGCTATGTCTATTTAGTTTTTTTGGGGTGTAATTTATAGTGTGATTGTTTTTGTGGTGTCCGCTAGCTGTTCCAATGGGTTAGGCCTGTTTCAGTTAGAGGACCTAGTCCGTCACCTTTCTCGTCCCTGTGTTAGTTTTGCTGTATAAAACCGTTTGAATTAGAGGTTTTGGTGTCTGTCGTCTTGTTCTGTCTGTGAGCTTGGTCTAAACTGTTTTAGAGGTTTTATCCCTAATCGTCGTATTCCTTCTAAGGATTGTGTGTGCTGTTGTTTGTAGAAAAAAGTTGTTTCCCTGCTTAGTGGTGTTTTGGTGTGCCTGTAGTTACTTTCCAGTCAGGCAGTGACTTTCTTGTTGTTTCTGATTATTTGTGATTATTTTCAAGATGTCCAAAAATTCCAAGGAGCACAAACCTTCAGGTTTTAAAAAGTGCTCTAAGTGTGGTTACAAGATGTCCATCACCGATGGACATATTCAGTATGTGTTTATTGTCTGGGAGCAATCCACCTGCAGGAGTCCTGTAGCTTCTGCCATGCTTTTAGTCCCAGGGTGCTCCAAGAAAGAAAGAATAAGCTAATCCTGAAGGGACTCTTGAAACCCTCGTTTGAAGAGGCCATGGATCCTGCTTCCAGTTCAAAAGCTAAATCCACAAAATCTAAAAAGAGATCTCCGGCTCCGTCAGTCTCCTCGGAGCCACCGGAGAAAGTTTTGAAACTGGCTTCGACCTCCTCGGCTCCACTGTCCTCGGGGTCGCAGGAAGTGTTGGTGGAACCGACGTTGGCTCCTATTTTATTGGAACCTCTTCGGAGACTATAGCCCAGTACTAGACCAGTGTCACCTGAGAGGAGATCCCAATCTCCCTCCCTGTCCTCCAAATCCTCCAGGACACTTTCAGATGTGGATGTCGATAGGGTGGTGCAGAGGCTCCTGCAATCACCGGTTTTGGCTAAATTGTTCTTGGCTCCGTCCCAGTCGGCTCCAGAGCCCATCCCGATAACTTCTTCGATTATTCCTCCTCCGAGCGCATCTCTGTCTTCGGAGCTGGAATGCTCCGCTCCAGGTGATGTTCCTAGGTCAGTTCCGATGGCCCCTTCCGGGCTCATCAGTGCCGACGTCATCCCCGACCCTGTCGGCGCCGTCCACGGGGATTCTTCAGTCAGGCCCGAGGGGACACCTCAGGACATCTTTCGGTTCCTAGTCTCCCTCTCGGTGCCTCGGCTCATGGGACCGCGAATGCTGTCATGATGTTCATCATGTTACACTGCTGCAGTCATTACACTTGGGTTATCCTGCCATCAGGCGGTCCCGCAGTCGGCCCGAGTTCCAAAGTCTTGGTCCGGCGTCGGTTGCTGTCGCTTCTTCCCTGACGTCAGTGCACCAGGGGGTATATAAGATGCAGCCGACGCCATTTTCTTTAGTCTTTCTTGCCGCGCGGTGCCCGATGCAAAAGCAGTTCGCAAGTGCCGGTCGGTCGTCTCCTGAGATTTTCATTCCGAATCCAGAACCAAAGTCTTCTACAAAGCTAAGTACCCCGTTGGGGAAACATTTTCTTGCCTCAGACCGATGTCAGTAAAAGTTAATAATTGTTTTTCTTGTGGGAAGCAAATACCTCATAAGGATTTCCATTCCTATTGTATCCCATGCCTAGGCCCAGACCACGACGTCACAGGTTGTCAGTTTTGTGCTAGGTTTAACAAGTGCACTATTAAACGTCTATTTGAATTTGCCCGACCTTATTTTGGCAGAAAATTCAATTACACCATGCCGTTGGAACTACCAATGACCGGGTTACACAAAAAACGCATAGACAAGGACAGGCATCCGAGGCCCAAAACTGATGACGAAGCCTCTTCTAGGCCAGTCGCCGGTTTTCAGTGAGGCGCCTTCGCAGCCCCTGACTACCGCTTCTTTAGAACCACAGGCCACCTCTGACTCCCGAGTGGAGATGGCTGGGCCTTCGGATACACCAGACTTGCGGCTTACCGAGACTAACCCTTCAGAGGGATCTGGAGTAGCCGAACAACCCGCAGCTTCAGAGGGTGTTTTCAGGCCTACTCAGTTAACCATTAAATCTTCTGTTAAACCTAAAACAAAGAAACAACTTCAGCATTCACCAGGACCGGCCTCCATGCCTAAGAAACAGATACTCAAAATGGCCGAAGACCTAATTACTCTGATCAGGGGGTCCCACCCTCCCCCTGATAAAAGGCCTAGACAGGATGCAGACTATGACTCATCCAACCAGGTATCCATCTCCTCAGATGCATCCTCAGACCGAGGATACTCTTTACCCCCTTATGAGGATTCTGATACTGAGGAATCTATTCCTTCAGCCTCTCCACCAGAGGACTACTCTTTTGGGGAAACCTTACATACCATGCGGGAGCATTTCCATTGGGAGGGCCAGGATTACTCAGAATCCAAGAAAAGGCTCAGAGATTTTCTTTTATTACCTTAACACAGACCCTTTGCTATTCCGCCAGTGTTAGATATTGTGGATGATGTTTATTCTGAATCCAGTTTAAATTGTGATTCTTTACCTCCTGCTCCAGTTAAGCCAGACAGATACTACAGAGTCCCTGACTCTCACAAATTCCTTTATAAAAGCCCTGTTGCTGACCCTGAAACTATTTCCCAGGGTCCCAAAGGGGTAAAGGCCTCTACAGCAAAAAATCCAGCCCCCTCTGGCAGAGATTCCAGAGCATTAGACAGATGGGGGAAGAAAGTGTATACATCTGCAACTTTAGCAATGAGATCCTTAAATTGCCAGTTTCACATGCTTAAATATCAGCAATATTTGATGTCTGAGTTGAAACAAAAAATGCTTCCAAATTCAGATCTTCCTAATTATAAGGAAATGCAGGATGTATTGCATGCAGCTGAACAAGTGGGAAAACATACTTTGCAATGTGGTTTTGATTCCTTAGATGCCTCCTGTAGAGCAGCAGTTACAGGGTCTGTCATTAGAAGACATGCTTGGTTAAAAGAGCAGACTTTACCAGATCATGTTAAAGCAAAATTATTGGATGCACCTTTGCAGCAGGATGTTTTATTTTGAGTTAAGGCAGAAGAGGTATTAAAGAAAATGGAGGATAAAGCAAAATCTATGCAAACGGTGAAGGATTTCTTACAGGTTCAGCCTCTTCGATTTAGCAGAAATTGGCCAACAAAGAATTGGTCCTTTCCAGTTTCAGACAGACCTCAAAGGGGCAGATACAGACGTCCAAGAGGCAGAGGTCAACCACAAGGTACTTACAGGCCTCAACAATGGGGTGCTTCAACCCAGAAAGAAGGGGAAGACAGGCCTCAACCTTATAAAAAACAGCCCCAATGACTTCCCACTGCAGCTGCCAAACATCTCTCTCTTGGCAGCCCCCTTGGGGGGAAAACTGGCACTTTTCAGTCACAATTGGCAAATGATCACCAGAGACAAATGGGTTCTCAATATTGTGTCTCAAGGTTACAGGTTCCACTTTCACACTCTGCCAAGGTTAAAAGGAATGCCAAATCTGCCACCAAATCAATGGGCAGAGGCTCAAAGACACATTACAGCACTCATGGACATGAGAGCTATTCAAAAGGTACCAACACAGGAGCAAGGACAAGGATTTTACTCAAGACTCTTTCTGGTTCCCAGAAAGGACAAAGCCTGGAGGCCCATTCTGGATCTTTTTTCTCTAAATACTTACCTGGATGTTCCAAAATTCAAAATGTTGACACTACAGCAGCTTCTTCCCATGCTGGGCAAGAAAGCTTGGCTCGTAACTTTGGACCTCAAGGAGACATACCTGCATGTCCCTATCAGACAAAATTGCAGAAGATACCTCAGATTCTTAGCAGGTTCAATGCATTACCAATTCTCTGCACTGCCCTTTGGCTTATCTACTGTGCCCAGGGTCTTTACAAAATGCCTGGCACCAGTAATTGCATTTTGCAGACAAGAAGGAATTCAAATTTACCCATACTTGGACAACTGCCTTATTCAAGCAGAGAGCAAAGACATTCTTCTAAAGCATCTGGCATTTGTAAAAAGACTGCTAATTTGCCTAGGGTACACAGTAAATGAAAAGAAATCAAAACTAGTGCCCTCACAAGACATAGTATTCCTGGGTGCCAGCTTAAATACAACGGCCCAGATGGCATATCTCACGCCAGACAAGCAAGGACAACTGAGTCAATATTTCCAATTGATGGCAACAAAAACCCAACTCCCTGCAAGAAAAATTCTGCAGGCCTTGGGTTACATGGCATCTTGCATACTACTAATTCCATATGCCAAACTGCATATGAGGAAACTACAATGGTACCTAAAGAGTGTCTGGTCTCAACACTGTCACAGTTTGGAAACAGTAATACCACTTATTCCTTGTCTTCAACAGGAATTTCGATGGTGGGCTCAAGCCTGTCACCTCAACAAGGGACAGCCTTTCACTCAACCCACAGCCAGGCAAACACTGACAACAGATGCTTTGGATTACGCCTGGGGAGCACACATGGCAGACAAATGTATTCAGGGCAAGTGGCCCGCACAACAAAGGCATCTTCACATCAATCAAAAAGAGATGCTAGCTGTACAAAATGCCCTTATAGCTTTCAAGGACATTCTGCATCCAGGACAACTACTACTAAAGACAGACAACACCACAGTTATGTGGTACATAAACAAGCAAGGGGGCACTCTTTCATATCCCCTCTGTAGACAAGCCATGACCTTGTGGAACACAGCTATAACCTATCAAGTTCATCTGCAAGCACAATTCCTGTCAGGAGAGAAAACACACTGGCAGACGACTTAAGCAGAAACATCATGGATCCGCACGAGTGGAAATTACACCCACAAATGTTCAGGATGATAACACAGAAATGGTGGAGCCCGGACATAGATCTGTTCGCATCCCCAATGAATTGCCAGGTACAGAAATTCTGCACAAGGACTTACCCCCCCACAAGCATGAAAAGTGGATGCCCTCTCATTCAGCTGGAAAAACCTACAAGTATACGCTTTCCCACCAATACCTCTCCTTTCAAAGGTACTCATAAAAGCCAGACAAAGTCCAAAGATGATCCTGATTGCCCCAGACTGGCCACGCCAGCAATGGTACCCAATCTTAAAGAACTTAGCACAAGGACCACCGTGGATTTTGCCTCAAATCTCACAACTTCTGACTCGGCAAAACAATCAGATACTTCACGGCCAGCTCAAGACTTTAAACCTGGCTGCATGGCACATTTCTTAGTCAAGCAAACAATGCCTCTCTTCAAAGCTGTTATGGATGTCATTATGGATGCAAGAAGGCCTAGCACCAGGAAAGCCTATTTGGATAAATGGAAGAGATTCTGTTCCTGGAACCAGGCTCACAGCCTTGACCCTCTTGTCCCATACATTCCTAAGATGCTACAATACTTGACTGAGATGCTGGACAAAGGCCTCTCCTTTTCATCCATTAAGATCCATGCCTCTGCCATCTCTGCTCATTAAAACACAGATCCACCAATTTTTTCTCATCCTTTGCTAAAACAGTACCTCAGAGGGGCTAAAAGCATAAGACCGCCCCATAGAGCACCAACTCCAACTTGGGACCCCAACTTCATCTTGGAAAAATTAACTTTACCTCCTTTTGAGCTAGCTAACTCAGCAGACTTAAAATATGTCTCTTGGAAAACTGCTCTGCTCCTGGCAATAACCTCAGCTCGAAGAATGTCAGAATTACAGGCACTAATGGCAGTGGAACCTTTCATCATTTTCCACCAAGACAGGGTGTCTTTAAGAACAAACCCTACTTTTATGCCAAAGGTGGTATCAAGTGTGGCTATAAACCAAACTATTCACTTGCCAACTTTTTATCCAAATCCATAGAACAAAGGGGAGAGACTACTGCATTCCTTGGACATACACAGGCAGTTACGTGTCTACTTGGACAAAACGAAAGCTTTCAGGAAAACTGAGCAGTTATTTGTAGCATATGCTGCAGGAACACAGGGAAAAGCCATTTCAAAACAGACCATTTCAAAATGGATAGGGCATTGTATACGTTTCTGCTATACACACCATGGGAAAACTGCACCTAACAGCATTAGGTCTCATTCCACCAGGGCAACAGCCACTTCAACTGCCTACCTCAGAGGAGTACCTACCAAGGACATTTTGGAAGCAGCAACTTGGAGTTCTGTACATACCTTCACCAAGCATTATCGTCTACCTCTTTACTCTAAATCCAGAACTGGCTTTGCCACTGCAGTTCTGCAGGGCCTTATAGCCACCCCTAATGCCTTATAGAACCAGCCACCCTTCCTCAGCTTTGGGATTCTACCCAAGTGTAATGACTGCAGCAGTGTAACATGAACATAGTACAGTTTTGTACCTACCATAAATGCATGTAATGTATGTAAATGTATGTATGTAACATAAATGTAGATGTTCGAGTGTATACACTGGGGGTTCGGGACTCGGGATTCTTCAGTCGGGCCCGAGGGGGACACCTCGGGGCATCCTTCGGTTCCTAGTCTCCCTCTCGGTGCCTTGGCTCATGGGACCCTGACTCCTGTCATGATCTCGGAGGCTGGCCGGTCCTCGGACTTGGGGGGGCCAGCCTTTGATGCTATGTGGAGTGTGCTGGCCAGATCTTCAGCCACATCATGCGGGTCGGTTATTCTGTCCCTTACCACTCCGGTGAAAGCCTCTGATCACCACCTATCCATAGACAGCGGAGCTCCAAGGCCTAGGGATACCCCCACGAGTAGTCCCCAAGTTTCTGAGGGCCCCTTAGAGTTTTTGCTTGAGGAGCCCCCGAGAAAGAAAATGTGCAAGAGGAAGCACATAAACTCCCAGGATGAGTCTTTCACCTCAGATACTGACCTCGATGAATCGGAGGGGTCCCCCAAGTCATCCTCTGATGATGTTTCTTTCTCTGACATCCTGGAGATATTGAAACAAAGAGGTGGCTGGCCATCCAAAGCCCCCTCCGAGGAGTCGGTCTTCCTGAAGGCCTTTGGTGCTCAGCCCTCCGCCTCCTGGGTGTCCCCACCCTTCGACGAGCTCCTGGATTTAATTTGTCGGAGGGTGTGGGAGAACCCTGATTCTGTGGAACCCGTACCCAGGAGACCCAATAAATTTGTCTGCTCCCCCGGGTAAGGAGTTTTTGTCCAAAGGAGTCCCTGTGGATGCCATGGTGGTGGCGGCGGCCACTCAGAAGGTAGTAGCCAAGATTTCTTCCTCCGTCCATCCTCATAACAAGGAGTCTAGGACCATGGACCGGTACGGGAAGCATACCCTCTCGTCAGCAACCTTTACCTTACGGTCGCTGAACTATCTATCTCATTTTACTCTGCTCCAGAGAAATCTCCCCAAGGAGTTAGGAGATACTCTCACGGGTAACGTTCCTGAGGCGGTGGCCCAGACGGTTAACGCCCAGGTGTCTACCCTCAATTCCATCGTTAACTCCTCCATGCGGCTCATTTCATGTGCAGCCGAGGGAGCGAGCAGGGCAGCAAGCTCAGGAGTCGCCCTTAGGAGGCAAGCCTGGATGCGCCTTTGTCATTTCGCGGAGGCCTTCAAGTCTTCTTTCACTGACGCACCCTTTGATGGTTTCTTCTTTGTTCGGAACCAAGGTGAAAGACACCCTCACCAGGTGCGAGCAAGAGGGAAAGACTCAGTCTGCTGTAGGGGTCCATTTTTCCCTTCCCTCTAGGCCTTACCCCAAGGCCCAGAGGGGTGGGAAGATGTGGTTCAAAAAATCACAGAGGTTTTTTCCCAGCTCACAAGGTGAGCCCCCCTCCAGAGGCAGAGGAGGGGGAGGTTATTCAGGGTGTCACCACCCTATAGGCAGAGGGGGCCCCCACAATTCGAGAGACCGCGATTCCTTTCGCGGCTCTCCCTGCCATCGATGTTCATCGTGCATACAGCTGCAGTCATAACAGATGGGTTCTCCTGCCGTCAGGCGGGTCCTCGGTCGGCCGAATTCCAAAGTCTAGGTCCGGCGTCGGTTGTTGTCGCTTCTTCCCTGACGTCAGTGCGACAGGGGTATAAAGGAACCAGCCAACACCATTTTCTTCAGTCTTTCTTGCCGCACGGTGCCCGAAGCAGAAGCAGTTCGCAAGTGCCGGTCGGCCAGCTCCTGAGATTACGAAAATTTTGGAAACCGAAGTCTTCTAAAAAGCTAAGTACCCCATTGGGGAACCTTTTCTTGCCTCAGACCGATGTCAGACAAGGTTAATAATTGAATTTCTTGTGGGAAGCAAATACCGCATAAGGATTTCCATTCCCTCTGTATACCTTGTTTAGGCCCAGACCACGAGGTCTCGGCCTGTCGCTTTTGTGCTACATTCAACAAACGCACTATTAAGCGTCGGGCGGAGTTCGCCCAGCATTATTTTGGAAAAGCATTTAACTATACCATGTCGTCGGACACTCCGACTCCGGTTTTGTCTAAAAAACAAGACAAGGACCGACACGCGAGGTCTGCGGCCTCTATCGACACCACGCCAAAGCCGACTACACGTGGTCCGGTTCTCAGTGAGGCGCCTACGCAGCCCCTGCCTACCGACGACCTGCCTTTGACGGTGTCTCCTGTACCCGAGGTCGCAGGCTCCTCGGCCCACACCCCGACTACAGATACCGAAGCCACTCTTGGCGCTGAAACTCAGAATGTGGACAGGTCCACCTCCACTCAAGGTGTCTTCAGACCTTCCTCTTCTTTCTCCATCAAGGCTTTCAGAAAGTCTAAAGCAACCATGCACTCTAAGAGACCAGCTACTCAGGGCCCATCTCCAGGCCCCATGCCTAAGAAACAGATGCTTAAAATGGCTGAGGATTTAATTACTCTTATCAGAGGTTCTCAGCCCCCTCCAGACAAAAGCCCTAGAGTGGAGGAAGATTCCCCCTCCTCTGATCAGGGCTCCATTATTTCTGAGCACTCTGATGATCAGGAACATACTTACTCCCCTTTTGAAGACTCTGATGCGGAGGAGTCCATCCCTTCTGTATCCCCCCCTGAGGATTACTCATTTGGGGAAACTTTGCATACGTTAAGGGAACACTTCCACTGGGAAGGCCAGGATTATTCTGATTCCAAGAAAAGGCTCAGGGAATTTCTCTTGCTTCCTCAGCACAGGCCTCTGGCTATACCTCCTGTCTTGGACATACTAGATGATGTTTACTCGGAGGCCTGTCTTAACCCGGACTCTCTACCTCCAGCTCCTGTTAAGCCTGACAGGTACTACAGGGTTCCTGACTCACACCAATTTTTATACAAAAGCCATGCTGCTGACCCAGAAACCATCTCACAGGGCCCCAAGGGAGTTAAGGCCTCCATTGCTAAAAATCCATTGCCTTCTGAGAGAGATTCCAGATCCTTAGAAAGGTGGGGAAAAAAGGTATATACCTCGGCTACCTTATCCATGAGGGCCTTAAACTGTCAGTTTCATATGCTAAAATATCAACAGTTTCTGTTATCAGAATTGAAAAGTAAAATGTCACAGCCTGAACAACCAGACTTGAAGGAGTTGCAGGATTTGATGCATAGTGCAGAACAAGTGGGTAAGCATACCTTACAATGTGGTTTTGATGCTCTAGAGGCCTCATGTAGAGCTGCTGTTACAGGATCAGTCATACGTAGGCATGCCTGGCTCAAGGAACAGGCCCTGCCTGATCATGTCAAAGCTAAATTACTAGACGCCCCTCTTCAAAAGGATGTACTATTTGGTGCTAATGCTGAGGAGGTATTAAGGAAAATGGAGGAAAAGGCTAAATCAATGCAAACCGTGAAAGAATTTCTACAGGTTCAACCCCCACGTTTTAGTAGAAATTGGCCTTCAAAAAACTGGTCCTTTCCTGCCACAGACAGACCCCAAAGAGGCAGATACAGGCGCCCGAGGGGCAGAGGGCAATCCGAAGGATCGTATAGAGGCAGACAATGGCAAGCTCCTACACAAAGAGGTGGTGAGGACAACTCGCAATCTTTCAGAAAGCAAACCCAATGACTTCCCCTTTGCATGCCAACCAGGTCTCAAATGGCAGCCCCCTCAGGAGGAAAGCTGTCATTATTTTCAAAAAATTGGCATATTGTCACAAAAGACAAATGGATACTGGACATTATAAACAGAGGCTACAGATTTTACACACCCTTCCAAAAATGAGAGGCATGCCAAACCTGCCACACAATCAAAGGGCAGAGGCACAAAGGCAAATTACAAAGCTCATGGACTTGAAAGCTATTCAAGAGGTACCTACGCACGAACAAGGTCAAGGATTTTATTCCAGGCTATTCCTGGTACCAAGGAAGGGAAAAGATTGGAGACCTATTTTGGACCTGTCCATCCTAAACACATTTCTACTGCACAAAATTCAAGATGCTCACTCTACAGCAACTTCTTCCCATGCTGGGCAAGGAGTCTTGGCTGGTAACATTGGACCTCAAGGAGGCATACCTGCATGTCCCAATCAGACAAAATTGCAGAAGATACCTCAGATTTCTTGCAGGTTCAATTCATTATCAATTCTCTGCATTGCCCTTTGGCTTATCTACTGCGCCCAGAGTATTCACGAAATGCCTGGCATCAGTAATTGCTTTCTGCAGACTTCAAGGGATACAAATATACCCTTATTTGGATGACTGCCTGATCCAAGCGGACAGCAAGAACATACTTCTGAAACATCTGGCTTATGTAATAATGTTGTTGAGCTCTCTGGGATACAAAGTCAACAAAAAGAAATCAAGACTAATACCCTCTCAGAAGATAATTTTCCTGGGTGCCAACTTGGATACAAACGCCCAGATGGCCTACCTCATGCCAGAGAAGCAGGGGCAGCTAACTCAATATTTCACAGCACTAGCAAATTGCACCAGGCTTACTGCAAGGAAAATCCTGCAGGCTCTGGGATTCATGGCATCTTGCATCTTACTAATCCCATGTGCAAAGCGGCATGTGAGGAAACTTCAATGGTACCTAAAAAACATATGGTCTCAACACAGTCACAGTTTGGAAACAATAATACCACTAATTCCATGTCTGCAAAAGGAATTTCTGTGGTGGGCTCAAGCTTGCCAAACAAACACAGGCCTTCCATTCACCAAGCCTCAAGCAAATCAAGTCATCACAACAGACGCCTCAGACTACGCCTGGGGGGGCGCACATGGCAGATCGGTGCATTCAGGGCAAGTGGTCCCAAAAAGAAAAGCACCTTCACATCAATCAAAAGGAAATGCTAGCAGTAATAAATGCTATTATAGCTTTCAAGGACCTTCTGCAACCAGGACAACTACTGATAAGAACAGACAACACCACAGTTATGTGGTACATAAACAAGCAGGGAGGAACACATTCCTACCCCCTATGCAGACTGACCATGTCACTTTGGAACATGGCCATGGACTTACAAATCGAACTACAAGCACAGTACTTGCCAGGCAAGGAAAACATGCTGGCGGACAACCTAAGCAGAAATATGACAGATCCACACGAATGGAAGTTGCATCCAAAAGTCTTTACAGAAATAATCCAAGCATGGGGAAGGCCAGACATAGATCTATTTGCCTCCCACAAAAATCACCAATTGAAAAAATTTTGCTCAAGGATTTTCCACCCAAAGGCCTGGAGAGTAGTGGATGCTCTCTCTTTTTGTTGGACATCAATGACAGTTTATGCCTTCCCACCTCTTCCTCTGCTGCCCAAAGTTCTACTGAAAACCAGAGCAGACAGACCAAAGATGATCCTCATTGCTCCGGACTGGCCAAGACAACACTGGTACCCACTCCTGAGGAGCCTGACGCATTCACCACCATGGACACTGCCTCTAATGCCACTTCTCTTGACTCAACACAGCTTCAAAACTCTTCACAGCCAGCTAAAGACACTAAATCTAGCTGCATGGAAGATCCCTTAGCATCACAACAAACCCTACTCTCCAAGGAGGTTCAGGATGTCATTTTGGAGGCCAGAAGGCCATCAACTAGAAAAGCTTACTCCGCAAAATGGAAGCGGTTTTGCGCCTGGAATGAGAAAAGGGGTCAGGATCCTGGGAAACTGAATTTACCTCAAATACTACAGTACTTAACTGAGCTGTTAAGCAGTGGACTTTCATTCTCCTCCATCAAAATCCATGCCTCAGCCATTTCTGCAGAATACAACACTGACCCACCCTTATTCTCTCACCCTCTCTTAAGGCAGTTCCTCAGAGGGGCTAAGAATCTAAGACCACCAAGAAAACAGCCAATACCTGCTTGGGATCTCAATTTCATTCTGTTAAAACTGACCTTGCCTCTCTTTGAACCAGCTTCCTCATCAGATTTGCAATATTTGTCCTGGAAAACAGCTTTCCTTCTGGCAATCACCTCAGCTCGTAGAGTTTCAGAACTACAAGCACTCATGGCTGTGCAGCCTTTCATCATCTTCCATCAGGGCAGAGTGTCATTGCGAACCACCCCGTCCTTTATGCCTAAAGAGGTATCCAAGGTAGCTTTGAATCAGGCCATACATCTACCTACCTTCTATTCTAATCCTCAAAACAAAGGGGAGAGACTACTACACTCCCTGGATATCCACAGACAGCTACGTTATTATCTGGACAGAACAAAGCCTTTCAGAAAATCAGACCAGCTCTTTGTGTCCTATGCTGTAGGAGCTCAAGGAAAGCCAATTTCGAAACAGACAATCTCTAAATGGATAGCTCACTGCATACGATTTTGCTATTCCTTTCATGGCAAGACTGTACCTACAGGCATCAGATCTCACTCCACAAGGGCCACTGCCACCTCTGCAGCCTTTCTCAGAGGAATCCCTACCAAAGATATTTTGGAAGCAGCCCCTTGGAGTTCTGTACATACCTTCTCCAAGCACTGCCACCTACCATTATACTCCAAAACTAGGGCAGGCTTTGCCACTGCAGTCTTGCAAGGCATCCTGGCTCCTCCGAGTACCACCTAGTGCCTACCACCCCTTTCTTAGCTTTGGGATTCTACCAATCTGTTATGACTGCAGCTGTATGCACGATGAACATAGTACAGTTTTGTACCTACCATAAATGTAGATGTTCGAGTGCTAATACAGCTGCAGTCCAGGTTTCCCTCCCTCCTTCCCCTCTTGGGACAATCTTAATGGCTAACACCTCCCCATACAACATGATTGGGGCATTCTTTTATGGAGTATTTGCTTGCACTACTGTTTTTTTGGATATTATTGCATTGCATTATTACATATAATTATGTTTTGCCTTCCTTCTGGGGGCACCTGACATCTGGGGCAAGAAAAACTGAAGAAAATGGCGTCGGCTGGTTCCTTTATACCCCTGTCGCACTGACGTCAGGGAAGAAGCGACTACAACCGACGCCGGACCTAGACTTTGGAATTCGGCCGACCGTGGACCCGCCTGACGGCAGGAGAACCCATCTGTTGTGACTGCAGCTGTATTAGCACTCGAACATCTACATTTATGGTAGGTAAAAAACTGTACTTTCCTGATTGGATACCTGACTGTGCGTTTCTGGAGCCAGTAGGGGGTCGAATATCGTTATACCCGGAAGCCTGGCAAAGCATCACCCAGGACCAATGGGTATTACGAATAATTTCCAGAGGTTATGTCATCCCCTTTTCGTCAGACCCCCCTCCAGTCAGACAAATCCCAGACGTTCCACCCAGTCAAAGGGATCACGCAGCTTCAGAGGGTTCAAAGCTGCTAGAAAACGGAGTCATCCAGCATGTTCCCTCAGACCAGATCGGATTAGGGACTTTCTCAAGGTTCTTTTTGGTGCCGCAAAGAACAGGGGACCTGAGACCCATATTAGATCTCAGCCAACTGAACAACTATGTACAAAAGTCCAAGTTCCGTATGGTCACAATACAGTCAATTCTCCCATTGTTGGGAAAAGAAGTATGGATGTGCTCCATCGACCTCAAGCATGCCTACTACCATATCAAAATGGACAGGGCATCCAGGAGTCACCTATGCTTCTGGCTGGGAGCCAGTCATTTTCAGTTTCGAGCCCTGCCCTTTGGTCTCACCACAGCCCCCAGGGTGTTCACCAAGTGTATGGCGATGGTGACAGCTCACTTGAGACATCAGGGATTCCAAGTGTTTCCATATCTGGACGACTGGCTCCTTACCGCCCCCACCAGGCATCTACTAATCCAAACCAGGGACGCTACCATCGCTCTCTGTCAACAGTTAGGCATAACACTGAACTGGGAAAAATCTGCCTTGTTGCCCTCACAGCGTGTCATTTTTATAGGTGCAGAGCTAGACACCGTTCAAATGCGAGCCTTTCTACCGCAGGAAAGAATCAGAGTCTTACAGCAACAGGTGCATGCCCTGCTACCCCTGAGGAAAGTGAAGGCAAGATGGGTTTTCCAACTCCTGGGGAGTATGGCAGCAACAATTATGCTAGTCCCTCTAGCGAGATTGCACATGAGACTCCTTCAATGGCTCCTCTTTGCTCAGTGGTCTCTCCAGAGACTTCCACTTTCCCACCCTATTTTGCTGCAAACAGGATCTCCGTTGGTGGCTTTGCACCAACAATCTGGACAGGGGAAAAGTTTTTGTTCCACCACCCCTAGTTGCCACAGTGACCACGGACGCCTCCCAGAGGGGGTGGGGAAGGCATTATCTCGGCAGGACAGTCAAAGGTACGTGGCAAGATCACGAGGTACATCTGCATATCAACGTTCTGGAGATGAGAGCGGTGCTACTTGCGTTGCATGCACTTTAGAGCTTTCTACCTCTTGGGACGATCGTAATACACTCGGACAATATGTCAGTGGTGTGGTATCTGTACAAGCAGGGAGGAACCAGATCTTACCCCCTGTGCAGAGAGGCCATGCGAGTGTATCAGTGGGCAGTATCTTCCCAACGGTTTCTGGTGGCAACGCACATTCTGGGGAAGTCCAACGTGATAGCAGACAGGCTAAGCAGAGCTATTCTGATGCCTTACGAGTGGTCCCTGAATCGTCTAATTGCAGAACAAATCTTCAGCAAATGGGGTTAACCTTGCTGCGACCTTTTTGCCAGCCCCCTCAATGCCAAATGCAGAAACTACTTCACGCTGATCCCCCCACAGGGGAAGTCACCCAGGGACGCTCTAGTCCACGATTGGCCCTCCAGTCTGCTTTATGCTTTCCCTCCGTTTCCCTTGCTATCAAAAGTGATTCAGAAAGCGCAATCCTTGGGAAGCAGAATGATTCTAATTGCTCCACAATGTCTTTGTCAGGTCTGGTTCCCCTTTCTCCATCCCTACATTGTGGACACACCTTGGACTCTGGACCCACAACCAGATTTACTGCCACACATGTCGGGACAGTTCCACCCCTCTCTGCGGACCCTCAGGTTGACAGCCTGGTTACTCCACTTCCGTCGTTAGGCTTCATCATTTTTCACCTGAGGTAGTTCACATTTTATCTCCCTCTCATAAGCCCTCTACTAGGAAGATTTATTCCAGCAAATGGAAGAGGTTTTCTATTTGGGCTCATACCCAAGGAATTGACCCTTACACTGCTCCAATTGCTTCTGTCTTGGAGTTTTTGTCTATGCTTTTCCAGCAGGGCTCAGCGTCCGCTACTATTAAAGTTCAATTGGCAGCAATTTCTAATTTTCATGTTGCTAATGAGCCTAGTCTGATGGCTCACAGACTCTGTAAGGCTTTCCTGAAGGGCACTCTGTTACTCCGTCCTCCGGTCTCAGAACCGATCATGCCCTGGGATCTGAATTTGGTTCTGCAAGCCCTTACTTCACCACCCTTTGAACCTGCAGCTACCTGTGACTTAAAATTCTTGACCTGGAAAACTGCCTTTTTAATAACCATCACATCAGCCAGACGTGTTACAGAAATCCAAGCTCTTTCTATCAAACCTCCATACTTGATCTTTAATAATGACAGGGTTTCTCTTAGACCAAACCCTTCCTTTCTTCCTAAAGTGGTGTCCATATCTAATCTTAATCAATCTATTGAGTTGCCGGTGTTTTTTCCCCATTTTTCAAACAAGGCAGAATTTAAATTTCATCAACTGGATGTACACAGACAGTTACGTTTCTATCTGCACAGAACCAAAGATCTCCGAAAATCTGATCAGCTGTTTGTCTCCTTTTCGGACAACAGAATTGGGTCCCCTGTCTCCAAAATCACCCTGTCCAGATGGATATCAAATTGCATCTCTTTCACTTATTCCTCAGGGGATAAAGACCTATCGTTTCCAGTCAAGGCTCACTCTACTCGGGCTGTATCTACATCTACAGCCTATCAGGCCAGATTATCTATGGATGATATTTGTGCTGCAGCTACCTGGGCATCTCCTCACACCTTTGTTACTCATTACAAGCTGGACATGGTATCTTGGGGCAGGTCTTCTTTTGGTTCCACAGTACTCAGGAGTATCTTCCTCTGAGCCTCCCAGGATGTAGGTGCTGGGGACGCTGTCCCACGGGTAAGAATGTAGGCAAGATTGGACTACATAACATCAAGAAGTTATGTGCTCACCATAATGTTCGATGTATGTAGTCCATCTCGCCTCCCAGTCTTACTTACCCTCCCACCTTCCCCCTTCCTGGAGGATCTGGAGGTTAGGTCTGTTTTTAGAGCTCCCTTCACCTTTAGTTTATTCTTCTTTACTTGGATGTTATGCATGGGGTATGAGTGTGGTGTTCGCAGCAAACTAGATCTGGGGATATGGAGCAGTGCAGCATGGGATACCTTCTTAGCCCAGCCAATAGAAGACTTCAAGCTAGAAAAGTTTGGCTGAGTCGGAGCCGATATTCGGCTCCGAACCCACGGGTAAGAATGTGAGGCGATATGGACTACATACATCGAACGTTATGGTGAGTACATAACTTCTTGTTTTTTCACATTTAAAACATTTCAAGACCCACTTCGCCACATAATGTTTCCTTTTATCACAAGTAAGTGGTCGCTTTTTCCACAAAACAAGTTTTTTGTTGCCTTCAATATTTCGCATTACCTTTGTTCCTGTCTATGTTTGTCATACTTGGGATGTGCACAATCTTTTCGTTTTCCATTTTTAATACAACATTACATTCCGAACCCCCCAGTCCATAAACTTCTATTGTCATAAATTTTAGTAAAGTCCATCACATCTTTACACAGTCTTTAAATATTCTTTTAATGTCTGTTTCCGTACTTCAGTTTGGAACTGACCAAATGTTTTCTTTTTTGTTTCTCTACTAAATACTTGGAAAACATATGAATTCCATGGGTTACAGTTTTTCTTTAACTCATATTATCCCCAAAACTTCTCCATATATTGTCCTGATTCAAATATGTCACAGAAAGTGTCTACTAATAGGTTTGTAGGTGTTTACTAAGCTAATAACCACAAAGGCCTTTTTAAGCCTATCTAGGCATCCCAAATCTCTGACAGGTTCTGGTACCCTTGGTAAGTGTAAGCAAGGGCTTGGGAGGTGAAACATTTATAAGCAGGGGCCTGGGAGATGAACCATTTACAGGTTGCCTGTGTCCATTAGAGACATAGATGCCAAACCAGGGATGAGGTTCCTGTTCCCCATTCAGTTGTCCAAGTTCTACTTGAATTGGATTTGGGAGGAACTGTGCTTCACGTGTATGGGGAGCCTGTTCCAGAAATCTGGGGGATACTTACTTGTCTCTCTAGCAGGTCCTGTTTATGTCACAGGCAAGTTTTTAAGTCTTTAGAGTGGGTAATTCTGGTGCTATTTGTTTTGTGGATATGCAGGAGGTCCATCAGAGTGGTGTCTGACAATACCTTGTATGCCAGGCATAGATCTTCCCTCAACAGCCTGTAGGAGACAGAATACAGGGGTAGGGCCTTGAGGCGGTCTCCAATAGGGCATGTTACTTACGTCCAGTGTAATTTCAATAAGGAACATCTGTGGAAATTCCAGTTGCTGGATATGCCTGGTTTGGTGCATACAAAAGGGGACATTGGTAGTCAATGATAGGTCTGATGGGTGCCGAATACAGTGGAACAGTAACTTCCTTGGACCTTTGTTTATAAGTTGAACAACAAAGAATGATTTCCTCTGTACTGTAGACACATGATGGTCAAAGGCTTGATTACTGTCTGTGCCCCCCCAAATCCCTGACTACTGGGTCAGCTTGTAGGGTTGTGTTGTCAATATGATAGTTACCAGGGGTGGCTGACTTCCTGAAGGATACTGTTATGCATTTAGTTGTAGTCCATGGCTCTGGCACCAGTTGTTTTTCTGTGTCAGCACTTCCTGGGGAACATTTGTGTCAGTGGTGCATTCAGTGACCGCTCCTAGTTTATAATCATTTTCAGATTTAGTCAGCCAGAGGCCATTGACATTGGCTTTTACTTCAGAGAAGTAAATGCCAAAAGGGAGTGGTCCCAGTACCAGTCCCTGAGGGACTTCTCTTGTGACTGGCCTCTTGTAGAGGTTGACTCCCCAATTCTAACTTCCTGGGTCATGTCTGTGACCTGGCTATCTACTGGGTGACATAAGTGTTTGTACCTAACCTCTTAAGTTTGTCAACAATACCTGAGTGGGGATTGTGTCAAATGCCTTGGCCAGATCAAGGCAGGTAGTGTGAACCATTTTGCTGCCATCCATTGCTGCGGTGCCCCTTTCAAAATCCACCAGGTTGAGTAGGCATGACCTGCCCTTGTTGAAACCAAATTGGGTTGGTTCTGGTGGTTTCCCTTGTCATTATTGATCATTTCCATGATAATTCTTTCCATGGCTTTGCATATGAAACTAATGAGACTTATGGATCTGTGTCATGAGACTTATGGATCTGTGTCATGTTTCATGCTATTTAGAAGGCATCCTGGGTTGTTATCTAGGCCCACTGATGCAGTGCTCTTGGCCTTGGAAAGAGCATTAAGGACCTGTTCCCTAGTGATAGCAGGGGAGTTACGTTTGATGGTATTTCCTGAGGGAAGGTTGATGGGAAGAGAAGGATAAAGTTGGAGATGAATTTGTCAACCAGTAGGTTTCCTATATCTTCTAGCCCAGTATAGGTGGCTCCATTTAATATGAGCTCTGCCCACCATTGTGTATGGCCTTTGCAGTGGCAGACATAGCTAAATAATGCTCTGTGGTTGTCCTTGGCCTGGGAAACCAAATTTACTTCACATTCGACTTTGGTAGACTTTTTGTCCTCTGAGTTGTTTGTGTAGTTTGAGAGTGGGTTTATCCTGCTGGGTGCTGCACTTCCTAATTTTTGCCTTGGTTTTCTTCTTTCTGTTACACAGACTGTTGATGTTGTGATTCCCACCAGGGGTGGCTTATGCTTTTGAGTTGTGTATTTCTTCCTGGTGGGTACAGCTGTCTCTAATAATCTATTAACATGCTTGTATAGGGTTTCTATGAACAGTTCTGTGTAGGTAGCAATGTTCTCAGGGTTTGTGGGGGCATGACATTTTGCCAGATTATCGGTTAATAATAGGAAGTAAGCGTTAGTCGTTCTTGAATGTTCCAGGTTTAGCTGGACCTGTCTTGTAGTCTATCTAACCTACCTGAGAAGATATTACACTAGGGGGTGTGCAGCACTCTCCTATATTAGTGAGGTCCAGATCCAGTATGGTTGCACCACTTGTTGGTGTATTGACATTCTGGTCCAGGGAGTTTGTGTTTACAAAATTCAGGAATCTTTGTGCCTGTATGTTTGGCATTGTGTATGATTCCCAGTTAATAGTGGGGTAAAGTCACTCATGAATATGGTATTGGGTTGGATAGTGAGTAGTGATAATGGTATGGGTTTCCTGAGTCATAGAGGGGGACCGATTGCATGCAAGGAAGTGGTATTGGATTTTGCCTATGGTGATTTGAATGTGGAGAATCTCAAGTGCATTGTCCTGTTTGACCAGCCTTGAGGTATATTTATTTTTGATGTAAATCTAGGCACCTCCACCTTTAGTCCCTGTCTGTGTAGTAGCTGATTGAAATGTTTGGAAGGCATAACCTTGCACTGTCGGTGTGCTGTCAGCAGCTTTAAACCACGTTTTAGTGACTGCACAGATGTCAGCATTCTTTAGGGTAAAGAGAACTTCTAGGGAGTGAAGATGTTTGTTTAGACACCTAGCATTGAGCAGGAACACATTTAGATTTCCTTGGTTTTGATTTGCTATGTTGGAAGTACTTTCAGTTTGGCATTGCCTAAGAAAAGCACTGTGGAGGAGGACAGTGTTTTAGCTAATATTCACAAGCCTAGGGGAAAGAGATGCAGACCATCCCTGTTAAAGCAGCATGCTCTGTTGACCATGTCCTTCCATGCTGACAAATATTGCACCCCTTAGAATGACGCCAGAAACTAAGCCAGTTGTTCATGCCCGTCATCTTTTGTTCATACTGTGGCATCATCCTTGGAGAAGATAAAATGCTGCTCAATGCTAGGCTTATACCAGCCTGGGACACACATTCCAAGAGCACCATGATGTCTCTCTTTATATAGTGTAGGGATATGCATCTCAGGTCATTTGCACCCACATGGACTATGACTGAGTCATACTGGTACTTGTGATCCAATAACCTGAGTGTGTGCGTAATGTGGTGGATCCTGGCTCCTGATAAGCAACTGTCCATGACTTTCTCCTTACTCAGGGACAGCAATGTGTCTCACAGTGGAGTCTCCAATGACTAGAATGTTGGATTTTGTGGTGGCTTGCCTTATGGGCTTAGAAGTAGAGGCTCCATGAGGTATGGCTGTATGTGTTGATGTGGGTGTAGTTTTGAAAGAGTGCATCCAGGGTTGCTGAGGGTGTTTGTTATGTGTACTTCGTGTAGGAGGTTTTTGGGGTTTAGGAAGGTTACATTAAGTGCCTTAGTATATGTTGATCTGTGGGTCTGCTTTGAATTGTGTGTGATGGGTGCAGTGTGTGTACTGCTGACAACCTTATTGAGATTAGGCATGCTTTTATGTGAGAGCTTTGCCTCCAATGACATTGTGTAAGTATGTCTCTCAAGTACTATATCAGTTTGTTTGAGAATTAACTGGTTGCCAGGAAATATGAGTCTATTTCTGCATGGCCTCAGGATGCCCATATCCACCAAGCTGGCAACTGATATAGTAGCAAAGCTCATATCTATGGCAGCTGAACCTTTTTTTATTATTTTAATAGTTGGAGTGAGAACATAAACTAATGTCAAGAGTATCCGGTTTGCAACTCTAGAGGGAGTGTCTGTCCTTCAAACTAGTTGTCCTGTGTACAACTAGGTATTGGTGAAATTTAAATGGTGGTTTTACAGGAAAAATTTCAGCTCAAGGTGCTTGTGGCTATAGGAGGGACTGCCAAACTCTTATGGGGAAACTAATAAGTAGAGCCTGATAATTCATGCATGAAGAATTTAGGCAGATATTCTGAAGTTTGAAGCAAATCAAGCAGCATTTACCGAAAAGAACGAATTAGCTTGACAAGAATGATGAAAAGAAAGGAGTCACCTGAATAGCTACTGCCTGACTACAGTTACTATTGGTCTCATCACAGCTTCATTCTGCTGGCATACTGTGCTCCTTTGATTCTTCTCTCACCAGAAGCAAAACAGTAGTACCAATCCCAAGATGAGAAGCGGGCCACAGCCTGTTTGCTGAGCCGCAGTCTTTTCCCAGATGATGTAAGGGTCTGTAATTCCTTGCAGATGTCTTGAATAGCAAGCAGACCAGACCAATCAGGAAGGTTAAGCACAGACACTCATGAACCAGAAAGAGTCAGGAATCTATACACTCTGCTCCTTCTCTCACCAGGAGCAAAATGTATGCAGAAATTCCAAACTGGCACCTATGAAGCAGTTAGATCAGCAGCCCCTAGGAAATAATGTTCCTATGCTCCTTCTCTCACCCTATGCAAAAGAGAGACACTAATCCCAGGATGCCTACTGAAAGGCAGAATGTGGGCTGTCCAGTAATTGGTGGTCTTGAAGTTGATGTTGCAGATTTTAAAGCTAATATGGAAAATGTGTTAATATCCTAAGAGGTGCTATGTGCACTAATCAGTTAGACGTGAAAGAGGGGGTAACTTAAGCTTTAGATATCTAAGTGGAGAGCCAGTAATTTAAAAAAAGGAAGATAGATCAGAAGGGGTGGGCACTTTATATTCAGGGTCTGTGGAATACAGTGGGATGGCCAGTAAATTTAAATAGGCGAAGAGGGGTGATTTCACAAAAATGACAATTTTGTGCTTACAACAGCCAAGAAAAGATGAGAGGGAAGGAGATGTGTGTTCAAATTAACATAAGGGGCAAGAAACTAGAAATACAGTTGAGTTCAAAAGCACAACAGCACCAAGGTAGGGGAACACTTAATTTCTTTGTGACCCACATGAAACACAACTATGGTTTCTTTCCTATTTTAAATATAGAATTAAAAGCAGAATACAAGTAAAACACAGTGTAAAGAAAATGAATCACAATATGCAAAACAGAAGAAGGTGGTAAAGTAACACAAAATACTAGAAAGAAAAAACAAACTAACCTTTCCCCAACAGCTAGTTGTGGCAGAGTCTGTGTGAGCTTTTCTAGCAAAGCCTTAGAATGTTTTATTGTACCCCTTAAATAGAAGGTTTTTAGTTCCTAGCTCCATGCCACAGTTTGCAGGAAATTAACCTTAATTGACCTATTTTAATTTCTGTGCAACTCACAAGAGACACTGCTGTGGTCTCTTTCCTAATATGTATAAAAACTCTTACCTCTTGTGGAGAAGTACCCAACGGTGTTATTACATTGTCCCAAATGTTATACATGTATAGTCCTTTTTCTTCTTTGCTACTGATTCTTATTTAATATTTCTTTCTTGATTTTGTCTTCTGTTCTCTCCTGCCTTCCTTCCTTTAATTATCTGCACGTGACTTCTTTTTCTCCTTCACTACTACTTCTATGTCTTCTTTCTGTAGTCTGTCCATTATGTCTGCCCACAAAATAGCTTTGTTATTCTCTGGTTCACTCTGCAACATTAGGTCCTGTAGTAAAACATCCTGCAACTTTCCCAATCTGAGGGTTGTAGTAATACATCCATTCTGACTCTCACTCATGAAAAGCCTCTGCTGGAACATTATTTCAGAATCTTTTGAAGGTTCGACCACCTTCACCCTTTCCCAGATAACCTCATCTCCCTTTTCATAACACAAAATGATACCTCCTGAAGGCTCGTTTGCCTTCATAAACTCCGAGCTGCTTAGTATAACATTTTGTGAAGGGTCGATTGCGTCATACCCATTGCGACCTTCGCTCACTCCTGTTTTCGTTTCCTTCTAATAGCTCATCATTGCCAAGTTGTTTCTGCCTTGAAAATAACTCATCCTCTCTACCACAACCTCCTCATAAGTCAGCCATGATGAATCTTGCTTCTCCAGGCCGCTACTGCACCTGGAATGGAAGTAGGAAATGAAGCAGCAAAAAGCATCCCCTACTCGAAAGAGTAAGGAAAGTTCCCAGATGCCCAGGTCAAAACTTCCCTTAGTAGAAACACCACCTCAGGTCACCCCTAAAAAGAGGCCACTAGTCTAGCGAGACTAACCTGGTCAACAAAGAATAAATAAAATAAATGTTTCTTTGCTGTGTAGTTCTTATGTAGCACACCATTAGCTCTGGAGAAGTAGGGAAGTGTGACTCACTGTTAAAAGGGTGAAGTTGAAACTATAGAAAATTTTTCTATTTACTGAGCTAAGTTGAGTCAGAATGGTTTGGAGGAGCAGGTATATTTTGCAGAGGATACCGCTGCTGTGGAACAAAGTTCATCCCTGTCCATTTTCAAGTGCAACTTGGATATATGGTTAGGAAACAGAAAATTTACCCCAGGACGGCCCCCTATTACTAATGGACAGAGGCAGCTTCTAAATGCTTTTTCCCATGCATCGGTCCCCTAAAATTATCTATGGTATGATTTAATTTATTCTCATTATGTGTAATGTATAATTATCAACCATAGCATGGGTAAGGCAAGTCTATAACCAAATGAGATGGGTTATTTTGAACACAAGAAGTGAAACTGGCTAGGCTTTAAATGGCCTGCAAGGGCGTCTTTAGTAGTACTTACATGTGAGCCTGTGAATTATTCAAGATTATTCCGTAATAGTATTAGAAAAAGACAGATTTTAAATAGAAATACTGAATGTATAAAGAGATGAGTGCATCATTGTAGTGACTCAGTGTCTTTACAGAAGTACAAGGTGAATGTACAATAAATTAAAGGCATAAAGAAACATTCTTTGGCTTAAGATGAGTGATTGACTGTTCTTTCAAAATAAAATAACAAAAAATGTTCTTTTACAAAAAAAAAAAGTGCCAGAGGTTTGAAAATGGTGTACTGTTGCTATAGATAAAAAGGGCTTATACTAAAATGAGTGAAATCCTTAAATGTTCAAAAAAAATCACTTGTTATACACGTAGTAAGCATTCTTGTTTTAGAAATAGTAGCTGATCACAACTGTGGGCGGCCACGGTGGTGCAGCGGTTAGCATTGCTGCCTCACAGCAAGAGGTTCTCCGGTTCGATCCTCGGCTGGAGTGCCTTCTGTGCGGAATCTGCATGTCCTCCCTGTGGTCGGGTGGGTTTCCTCCGGGTGCTCCGGTTTCCTCCCACATCCCAAAGACATGCTGTAGCCCAGGTGGATTGGACACTCTAAATTGGCACTAGGCGTGAGTGCGTGCGTGTGTGCGCCTTCTGTGGAAGGCTGGGCGCCGGGCTGGCAACTCGACACCATGAAACTCCACAGCCAATCATGAGCGGACAGGTGATCCGCTGTGGCGACCCCTAACTGGGAAAAGCCGAAAGATGAAGAAAGAAGACTGAGCTAAGTTGAGTCCAAGGTTAAGTCTTGTAGCTCTATAGTTTGAAGAGGATATATTCAGGTCATCATAGTGTATCATTGTGCTTAACTGCCTTTGGTTTACATGACTGTTGTCTTCTTTTAAATGCCAATAATGTAATTCAGTGCTATATTGTAGTAACCATTTTTTATTTATATATATATATATATATATATATATATATATATATATATATATATATATATATATGTATGGGTCTACTTCAGATCATCGAAACCCCAGATTATCAAAGACCACATCATTGAGGTGAAAATAATGAAAACCCATTTCAGTGAAAGACCGAAGCAACAAAGATCTTCCCAGAGTAAGTAATCACTCATTGAAAAACTTACAAAACCTAAACCACATCATTCCCTAACCCATCCAGGTGGGGGAGTTACACCCACCACACCCCCCCGTTTTGGGGGGCAGCACTCCACACCTCCCCCCAATTAAATATATCAACTCCAGGATTACACCACAGTTGGGAAAAGGGCAAAGTTCACCTTGTTGGCCAATGGGTTACTTACCCTGGGAAGATCTTTGTTGCTCCAGTCTTTCACTGACATGGGTTTTCATTATTTTTGTCTCAGCGATGTGGTCTTTGATTTGGAGTTTAGACTATCTGAATTGGACCCAAATGTATATATCAAAGCTGCTGGCCAGGATGAGCAGTGGTGAAGTTATATCTTTTATCACAAAATTTAATCACCGAGGGATATTAGACCATACATTTTTTCTTGGAGGACAAATAAGCCTAAAACTCAAAAGTTGTAATTAGCTGCTTTGGAGCCATGTACTATATTTTTGCTTCTGTTTCATGAAAACTTGTAATTTTGATGTTTTTATCATGTCTCTTTGGATACATTATCTGCTCTTATTTGTTCCATGAGCTCAAGTACAAATTTGAATGAATGTATAGTGAGGCTACCAGATTTACTTGCAACTCACTTCCTGTAGCTACTGATATCCTTAACCTGCCTGTGTTTTAGATGTAAGCTTGATTGCTGCCTTGCATATTATGCCTTCAGATTCCTAAGCTCTTAGGTAAGTACTAGGCTAGATACCCTTGCGGGCCATTTTAAGACTAGCCAATTTCCCTTTTTGTGCTCAAAATATCCTATCCCATTTGGTTACAGATTGACCTTACCCATCCCTTTGTTGATGATTCTATTTTACCTCTAATGAAAGTAACTACATCATACCACAGATAATTTGAGGGGACCCATGCATGGGATAAAGCATTTCGGAGCTGCATCTGTCCATTAGTAGTACAGGGAGCAGTCCTGGCATAAATTTTCTGCTTCCCATCAATAGGTCTAAGTTGCATTTGAAATGGAGAGGGATGAACTTTATTTTATGTGGGTGAGGAGTCTGTTCCATAGCAGCTGTATCCTTTGTGAAATACACTTTTCCTCCAAAATGTACTGTTGATGTTGCAGAAGAGGCTTAGATACCTAGACCTGGTATTTCTGATACTGTTTGACTTACTGATGTAAATTCATCAGTAATGGATTGGAGGATATTTTGTATACCAGACACGGGTCACCTCTTGGCAGTTTGTAGGATAGTAAGTATAGTGACAGGGCTTTGAGTTAGTCCATGTAGGACATGTTTTTTAGGTCTTGTGTCCTTTTAATAAGGCATCTCTAACTCCTTTGTCTTTCTGTTTTCCTGCCACATTACTGCTTCATATAACTATACACCCCAAATACATATTGATGGGGCAACACCCATAAAGCAAACCAGAAATGGCAACTGTCCTGATGGCTCTTGGTATAGGAATGCTGTTTACATATTTGAAATATGTTCCCTCTCATTATCAGGAGCAAAGGTACTATGAATGAGTAATACATGCAAATAGGTGCATGCTTGTATACATACATATGCTTATAAGATATATACAGCTTTGTCAGTAACCTTCCTCAGGCTGTACCACATTTTTCAAGGAGGATGAGACCTGTTAAGTGCTGGTGTAAATTTAAGGGTACTCATCCAGTCATCCAAGCTACATTGAAGGATGACCAGAAATCACATTGCTTGACCTGCAGAGTAAGTTTCTTCCAGAGCAGGGGGAGATGCTAGGTGATGAACATATTCTGTTGTTTTATTTATTTCTTGAGTAGGTTTAGATCTTCAGTTCTAATGATGTCTTCATTTAGGAGTCTATAATACAGTACAGTACAAAAGCATGGCCAGTGATCTTTTTGGTTTGGAATCTCTTCAGCTTTTTGAGTTTGTGTCTAGTGAAATACACGCCAAAGGGTGGGTTATGTTCAGTAATGGGTCTGACCAGGGCAGGCAGTATGTGAGTAGTGACTTTCTTGGATTTGGAATAGATACCTTTATCAATTATTTGCAAACTGTAGAAGGATTTCTTTACTACAGTACTTGCATGATGATCAAAGGAGAAGGAACTGTCTACCTAGGTACCCAGATCTCTAATCATTGCTTTGCCTGATATGGGGTGTTAGTGCTATAGACTGCATTGAGTAGCTGTTTTCTGAAGGGGATAATACTACATTTCTTTGCATTTAGTAAAAGCAATTTTTCTAAACACCTTGTGTGAACTCGAGTTAGATAATTTTGAAAGGAAAATGAGTCTTTGGAGCACTTGACAGTTAAACTTGGCCAACCAGAGATCTTCATTAACAGTTTTAAGATTAAAAAATAAACGGTGATTGGGAGGGGGCCAAGCACAGATCCTTGGGGACGTCATTGACCACATTCTCTTTATTTGAAGAGATATCGCCTACAGGGACAATGTATTCTCTGTCCTTGAGCCATCTGGCTATCCGTTTTCCCACACAGGAATCTGTGTTGAAGGTCATTAACTTATTAATTCCTTCATGTGGTATGGTGTCATATGCCTTGACTGGATTAAGATAAGCAGCATGAACAGTATGCCCCCTATGCACCTCTTAAGTGATCTTTTTGAAGAAGGGGACAAGATTACGCAGGTGTGATCTTCACTTTACAGAGCCAAAATGTTACAGGTCAAGCCTAGAGAGATTTTGATGTCCTGATTTATAAGGTTGGTGATGGTGCACTCATTGGTTTTACAGATCAGACTCATTAGACTGATACAGCTGTAGCTCACAGGGTTTGTGGTGGATCCATCCTTGTGGAGGAACATCACCACAGCAATGCAACAGGATCTGGGGACAAAACCTGTAGCCAGACTTGGGTTAAACACTTTGAGGCGAGATTCTGTAAATTTGTGTCTGACGCTATTAATTACACAACCAAGTATATTGAAAGGGCCCATGGATGTGTGTTTGGTCTTTGAAGGTACCTTAGGAACTGTTAGTAATGGTAGAGAGTGGGAGTGAATCATGGATGATTGGATTTGAAGTGGTAGTTTAGGGGGAGAAGATGGCAGCAAACTTGTCAATATGTTTGCAGTGTTGTTTGGGTTTGAATGGCAAGCTTCATTGTGAAAGAGTTTAGAACAATGTTGTGAATTATTTCTTAGTTTTCTAACATGGCTGAAGAAGGACTTGTAGTTGTCCTTTGGCTTAGATGCTAACCTCAGTTAATGGTATTCTTTGCTGGTCCTTATAGTGACTGTAAGTTTCTTGGTGAGTTTTTTTTATACTATTGTCATGCAGAGAGACACTACTCTTAATTTGTAATCTAAGGAGTTTGTTATACAGTTTGTTTATATTGCCTGACCACCAGGGTGGTTTATTTTTGAATTTCCAAATATATCTGGTTCCTAGTAGAGACTGCTAGATCAATGCATACGGGTGTAACAATCCTTGGTGTGGATGGTTGCATATCCAGGGTAAACCGAGGAAATGAGTGCAAATTTAGAGATTTCACTGTAGAGTCTGAGGATGGCCTTTTTTGAAACCTCTAAAGGGGGTGGTGTAGGTTAACAGGAGAATGTAGTTTCTGAGGGTGAAGGTCATAAGCTGGTGGTGTGACTTTACTGGTGGTAACAGAACAGGTATAAGCTGTTTGTGAGAACCAGGTCGAGAATGTTTCCGCCCCTGATGGGTTTAAGGACAGTTTGATCTAGGAAGTTTGTTAATATTGGAATTTAACTTGTAATCAGTTTTGCTGATTCACGTTTGAGCCACAGCTGTGTCTGATCTCACATTCTACAAGTTCTTGTTGTCTTCTTGTAGGTTTAGCATCCCCAAAGACTTCATCTGCATGTTACACCTCTTTTTCTCTGTTCAAAAATGTTACTGTCAGACTTTTTTTTTTTTTGCGAAAGAGATTAAAACCAAGTTTCAGTACCTGAGGCAGTTTCCCTACATCAGTACCAAATAATTTTCCATCTCATCTTTATATCCATTTTTTATCATTTCTGCCTACCTCTGTCATCTCCACTATGCTGTTTATGTTGAAATACTCATCCTCTGCTTTAGTCTTGACTTTATATAGCCTGGAAGATTGGGCTTAACTGATATTCTGATTGGTTGCAGCGATTTCCCATTAACCTGTTTCTGTAACCCAACCAAAGATCATTTACATTGCAGTTTGTTTCCTGCGTTCTGTCCTTTGCTGGTAGTGTAGTGCTGCTGTATGTTTGAACTGCAACTGAAACCAGACCATGTAATTTTACTGCAGTTCTACCATTGCCTACGTTACTGTTTTGCCTGCCTGAAACAGAACCATATTTGTTATATCTCTAATTTTTCCATTTTTGTTTGTAACTTGCTGTGTATGGCATTCTATTAAGTCAGTCAGATCTGACATGGATCCTTGATGTCTTGTCTGATACTGCATTAGTTTTGACCAAAAGAAACTTGTCCTGATAACTCTCAGTTGTCACCACTCACTTACCATGCCATCATCAACCTTACTCCTGGTTTCAATTTACTTTATGCAGCCTTGTTTTCATTCTGTCTGGTTAACACAATTAACAATATTCAGTTCCTGTTAAAGCTTTCAGTCTCTGGTCATTGGGAAATAATAAGGTTGTGAAGATAGGTGAAGGCTGCCAGCCTAGCCAGATATTTACAAATGACAGAATTATTTACAAAATTCTAATATAAGCTACAGGCTTGTTCTCTTAAATGGGAAAAATGGCGTTAAATGTGGAACTGCAAAAAAATATGACAACAGTGCACTCTGCTGTAACAAAGCTTAATAAGTCAATTCTTTGATGTCAAAACTTGGAACCAATATGTCTGGATGAAGGAATTCTGGCTATTGTCTTGAGACCAGAGTTAAATGCTAGAATTTGCATGTATAAATTATTTTATTGCTCTGGCTTCCTGACCAGCTGCAAGATCAAGGGCTATTAACCTTTGAGAATCTGTTAGCCTGGGAACTAGAAAGAAATGATGTAATATGAAATAAATCAGTGGTACTCTGTTATCAATTTAAGGACAGAAAGAATGAAAGCATTAGAGCATTTGTCTTGAGAACATCCAACAGCACCAGCACTATCTTGGTCTATATGTAAGTAGGATCATAGACTTTAGTGTTTCTCTTAGAAATAGCTAGGAATTAGAAACATTAGATTAGATGTTCTTCGTGTTTCACTGTTGCAGTCATTACATTTGGGTTATCTGCTTGCAGGTAGCCCTCAGTCGGCCTGATTAACAAAGTCTTGGGTCCTGCGTCGGTTGCTGTCTCTTCTTTCGTGACGTCAGGTCATCAGGGGTATAAAACATGCAGCTGACGTCATTACATCAGTCTTCTTGCTGTGCGGTGCCCAAAGCAGAAGCAGTTTGCAAGTGCCGGTTGACCGTCTCCTGAAATTTTTGTTTTCGAGTTTCAGAACCGAAGTCTTCAACTAAAAGCTAAGTACCCCGTTGGGGAAACTTTTTCTTGCTCTAAACCAATGTCAGTAAAAGTAAATAATTGCATTTCTTGTGGAAAGCAAATACCTCATAAAGATTTTAATTCGTATTGTATTCCTTGCCTAGGCCCTGACCACGACGTACCTCGCTGTCGGTTTTGTGCCTTATTTAAACCACGAACTATCCGTCGTCAGTATATTTGCGCTTCTAAATTTTTTGGTGCACTGTTAAATTACCCTGATATGCCTTCGGTAAGCCATCTGACTACCAACATTCCGAAGAAACGCAAAGATAAAGACAGAGGCAGGCCGCCCAGTTCGCCGGTACTCAGTGAGGTGCTTTCGCAGCCCCTGATACCCGCTACTTCAGATTTGCAGGCCTCTACTGAGACCCATTCGGAGTCCGGTATGCTGCGAGAGGCTTCAACTGTGGAACCTGCGGATGTCTCTACCTTGGATGGGTCCAGAACCACTGTGCAGGCACCAGCTTCTGAGGGTGTATTCAGGCCTACTGACTTGCATATTAAACCGGCGTCAGCTTCTTCTTCAAGGCCTAAAACTCAAACCATGCCTAGAAAACTGACGCCCAGACCGCATGGTCAGGCCTCTGTGCCTAAAGAACAAATGATCAGAATGACTGAAGACCTTATTACTTTAATCAGGGGAAGCCAACCTTCCCCCTCTAAGAGACGTAGGACTGAGTTTGCTTATGATACTTCTGACCAGGATTCTGAAACTTCGGTTTCCTCTGATGACCAGGATTTACCCTTATCTACCTATGAGGATTCTGATGCAGAGGACTCTATTCCCTCTGCTTCCCCTCCAGAGGATTTCTCTTTTGGTGAAACCTTGCATACTCTCAGGGAGCATTTTCGTTGGGAAAGTCAGGATTTCTCTCATTCTAAAAAGAGGCTTAGTGATTTCTTACTCCTGCTCCAGCACAGGCCTTGAGCTATACCTCCTGTACTGGACATTGCTGATGATGCCTTTTCGGAATCTAACATGGCCCCTGAATCTTTACCTTCTGCTTCCAGAAAACCTGATAGATATTACAGGGTTCCTGACTCTCACAAGTTCCTTTTCAAAAATCCTACTGCGGATCCTGAAACCATTTCACAGGGACCCAAGGGCATTAAAACTACTACTGCCAAAAATCCTACCCCCTCTGACAGAGACTCCAGGGTGCTGGATAGATGGGGTAAGAAGGTATACAGTTCTGCAACTGTGGCCATTAGGGCCTTGAATTGCCAGTTTCATATGTTAAAGTATCAGCTGCATATTATTGGATTGCTTAAACAGAAAATGATGTTGACTCCTGATTGTGCTGAAAATAAGGGTTTGCAGGATTTTATGCATTCTGCTGAACAAATTGGTAAACATGCATTGCAATGTGGTTTTGATTCACTAGAGGCATCTTGCAGGGCTGCGGCAACTAGGTCTGTACTTAGAAGGCATGCTTGGCTTAAGGAGCAATCCTTGCCAGATCATGTTAAAATGAAATTACTGGATGCTCCCTTAAATCAGGGCCACCTGTTTGGCAACAAGGCAAAAGAAGTTCATAAAAAGATTGAGGAAAAAGCTAAATCTATGCAAACTGTTAAAGACTTTTTACAAGTACAACCTCCAAGATTTAGTAGGCATTGGCCTTCTAAGAATTGGTCCTTTCCTGCCTCTTCCAGACCTTCTCAGTCCAAACCCAGATACAGCAGAGCACCCAGGCTTCATTCCCAGGGGACGCACAGGAATAAGCAATGGGGGGCCTCAACTTCCAAATTTGGGAATAATAAAACTCTCCCCTATGGTAAACTGTCTCAATGACTTCTTTTTAAAACTTCCAAGCACTTCTCAACTGACTTACCCTTTGGGGGGAAAGATTGCACTTTATGCAAAGAACTGGGGACTTATTACCCAGGACAAATGGGTTTTAATTATAGTGTCCCAAGGATACAGATTTCCCTTCCAAACATCACCAACTCCAAGCGGTTGGCTGGATCTACCTCCAAAGCAGTGGGCAGAGGCCCAAAAGCAAGAACTCTCTCTCTTAAGCATAGGGGCTATTCACTTGGTACCGGAAGAGAAAAAGGGACAAGGTTTCTACTCAAGATTTTTCCTGATACCCAGAAAAGACAATTCATGGCGTCCTATCCTGGACCTGCCTACTCTAAACACTTTTTTGGTGATTCCAAAATTCAAGATGCTGACTCTTCAGTTGCTTCCTATGCTAAGCAAAGATGCCTGGTTAGCAACACTAATTTTAAAGGAAGCATACCTGCACATCCCAATCTTGCAGAAGATACCTACGCTTCAAAGCAGGCTACACGCACTGTCAGTTCTCTGCACTGCCCTTTGGCTTATCTACTGTGCCCAGTGTACTCACAAAGTGCCTAGCTCCAGTCATTGCATTTTGCAGGCAAAGAAATATTCAAATATACCATTACCTGGACGATTGTCTAATTCAGGCAGAAAACCAGGACATACTTTTGAATCATCTGGCTTTTGTACAGAGGGTGCTAACTTGTCTGGGATACACCATAAATGAAAAGAAATCACACCTGGTACCCTGTCAACAAATTATATTCCTGGGAGCAAGCTTGAATACAACTTCCCAGATGGCTTTCCTCATGCCAGAGAAACAAATTCATTTGACAACCTACTTCAAACAAGTGGTCACAAAAATCCTGCTATCTGCAAGGCAAATACTACAAGCCTTGGGATTCATGGCCTCCTGCATTCGTCTAATTCCATATGCAAGACTGCATATGAAGAAGCTACAATGGTATCTAAAAAGCCTATGGTGTCAACATTCTCAGGATCTAGAAGCAATGATTCCCATCATTCCTTGTCTACACCTGGAGTTCCTTTGGTGGGCAGAGGCCTGCCACCAAAACAAGGGACTACCATTAACACTACCCCCTGCCATCCAAACCCTAACAACAGACGCATCAGACAGTGCATGGGGGGCGCACCTGGCAGGGAAGTGCATTCAGGGCCAATGGAACCCAATTCAAATGCACCTTCACATCAATCATAAAGAAATGTTAGCTGTACAGAGTGCTCTGACAGCCTTCAAGGACCACATTCTTCCAGGACAATTAATGGTAAAGAGGGACAACACCACTGTTATGTGGTACATAAACAAGCAGGGGGGTACACATTCTTACTCCTTCTGCAGACTAGCCATGGCATTGTGGAACACAGCCTTGAGGTACCAAGTACATCTACAAGCTCAGTTCCTGCCAGGAAAACTAAATACACTAGCAGATGGACTAAGCAGAACCCTCATGGACCCACACGAGTGGAAACTGGAACCAAGGATTTTCAACATATTGGCAAGCAAATGGGGGAGCCCAGATATAGACCTGTTTGCTTCCCCCAGAACTATCAATTGGAAAAATTTTATGCAAGTACTCCCCACAGACAAGTTTGGAAAGTGGATACTCTGTCCAGCTGGAAAAAACTATCAGTTTATGCCTTTCCTCCTCTGCCTCTGCTCTCCAAAGTACTACTAAAGATCAAACAAGACAAACCACGGGTGATTTTGATTGCACCAGCCTGGCCACGCCAACACTAGTACCTTCTACTGCGCAGTGCGTCACTGTTGGCCCCATGGCACCTGCCTTAGACTCCTACCCTGCTGTCTCAGCAGGAGAACCAGATTCTGCACCCTCAGCTTCAAACACTAAGCCTAGCAACCTGATTAATCATTCTGAAGAAGTCATAGTTAAAAATTGATGAAAGCGGTCAGTAAAGTTTTACTTTTCTTAGTTTTGCTGCTTTTGGTTTACCAACCTGGCTAATTACCTAAGCTCTCCTCAGTAAACCAGTGATGGATGTCATTTTAGAGGCAAGGAGGCTTAGTACTAGAAAATCTTATGCTGAAAAATGGAAAAGATTCTGTGCCTGGAACCAATCTCAAGCAATGAGCACAGCAGTGCCCAGTTTACCTCAGATTTTACAATACTTAACTGAGATGCTTCACAAGTGCCTGTCTTTTTCCTCAATAAAAATTCACGCCTCAGCCATTTCAGCTCATTATAACACAGAACCTCCCCTCTTCTCTCTTCCACTGCTCTAGAAGTTCCTCAGAGGGGCCAAAAATTTTAAGATCACCCAGGAGAGCTCCAACTCCAACCTGGGACCTTAACTTTGTATTGGAGAACTCACCCTTCCTCCTTTCAAGCCAGCTGCTGCTGCACATTTAAAATTCCTTTCTTATTAAACAGCTTACCTTTTAGCCATCACTACAGCAAGAAGGGTATCTGAATTACAGGCCCTTATGGCAGTGGAGCCTTTCATCATCTTTCATGCAGACAGGGTGTCCCTCAGGACCAATCCCTCTTTCATGCCAAAGGTGGTATCCAGTGTGGCCTTTAATCAGTACATTCATTTGCTTACCTTCTTTCCAAATCCGCAGAACAAAGGGAAACGGATACTGCACTCCTTAGATGTGCACAGACAACTTAGATTCTACTTGGACAGTTCTAAACCTCAAAGCAAATCTGAACAAATGCTGGTGGCATCTGCTGTAGGGACAGAGGGGAAGACTATTTCAAAGTGAACTATCTCCAAATGGATAGGCCATTGCATTCACTTCTGCTATAAGCACCATAGAAAACCTATCCCACAGGGTATCAGATCCCACTCAATCAGGGCTGCATCTACCTGTACAGCCTTTCTCAGAGGCGCACCTACCAGGGACATCCTAGAAGCTGCTACCTGGAGTTCTGTACATACTTTCACCAAGCATTACCATTTGCCAATTTTCTCTAAATCCAGAGCTGGCTTTGCCACTGCAGTTTTGCAGGGCCTTATAGCTGGTACTAATGCTATCTAAATTCCTCCTCCCATCCTTAGCTTTATCAATCTACGCAAATGTAATGACTGCAACAGTGAAACACGAAGAACATGGTACAGTTGTGTACACTTAACCATAAATGTAGATGTTCGAGTGTATCCACTGTTGCAGTCCTGGTTACCCTCCCTCCAGCCCCCTGACTTTGTTTGGCTATACCTCTTTCCCCCTTTCAATGCTTAAAAGCTTTTTGGTGTATTTGCTTTTTTTTTTTTGAGGTATAACCTTGTATATTTATAGATTTAATTGCTTCCCATTAGGGGGGCACCTGACATCTGGGGCAAGAAAAACTGATGTAATGATGTCTGCTGCATGTTTTATACCCCTGACGACCTGACATCACGGAAGAAGAGACAGCAACTGACGCAGGACCCAAGACTTTGTTAATCAGGCCGACTGAGGGCTACTGCAAGCAGATAACCCAAATGTAATGACTGCAACCATGAATACACTCTAACATCTACATTTATGGTAAGTGTACACAACTGTACTTTTGTTCTTCTGTGATGTCAGAACTTTTCTACTGTGTTATTTTAAACATTTCTCTGTGATCTCTGAACTCTTGACTAGCACTGTGTAAGAAATATTGTCTTGTGTTTTTATTATTTATTAAATATTTTCAACTGTGGCTGTTTTGTGTAGAGATAATTTAATCTCTAGAGTACATTGCATGTGTATAATGATACTGTACCAAGTCACTCCAAATAAGTCTTGACTGTTTGGTTGCACTTACCATTTGGATAATAATATTGCACAGTATAATTGGATACCCTTTCATAAGGACCTTTGAGTAATTGATAAATATTAGTTGAGTGGTGGCAGTGATTTCTATTGTATAGTCTGGGTAAAAGAGGAACAGCTGGAGAACCTGTGACAACCTTCCCCAGGAGTGTCTCTGTGGTTGTATAAGCACTTATCTCAAAGTGTGTGTGTGTCAGCTACTTGGGCAGGGACACGAAGCACTGGTTGGACAGAGAGGGTGCTGGAGGTTTTTGCTTGCCCACTAGGCTGAGATCTGGACTTGTAGCTATGCCAGTGGGGTGTCTTATTGGGGACCTGGAGAAAAAGGGAGAAAACAGCCTCAGATTGACTGTGATCTCTGTGTGCTCTTAAGGAAATTGTACCTTACTGTGTTTGTATTTGTTATCCTTTCCCTGTATGGACAACCCCTCACTGGTAGTGGTGAGGATTGAGGCTCCTTGATTGCTGGGCCAGTGCACGGGCGTCACAAAGGTTATTACATTTTTGTGAATGTTTGTGGTGGGGGTAGTTAAGCAACACTCAGTAAGTTTTGGACTTCACTGTTTCACTGTTTAAAATAATTATATTGATTGTGTCACACACATTTTTTACAGCAACTCAGAAATCCATTACTTGTGGCTATTATTCAAAGATTAAAACGCAAAACATGAAAAAAAAGTAGACTGCTTCTACTAATGTTCGAAACTTGCATTATTCTGATGCTTTTTACAGAGCAAGTGATAGCCGTACATAACATCATAGTACTTCGCTAACATTCAGAAACCTGCACAAAATAAAATATGAAATGAAATGAACAGAAAACTAGGTGTACCAGTGTTTTAGCTTTGCAATGCTCATATGCTTTCCTATAAGGTAGTAGCAAATGAGGTCATAAAATTCCCAAAAGGCTACTTTTCTTTGAGGATAAAAAGCACAGGTGAAACTAATGAATGACTCCGTGAGAGCTGTTGTGAATAGAACTGCAATTTGAGGTGGAATTTGACTAAGACCATTGAAACTTCCTGTAAACACCCCTCCCCCAACTCCCACAGCCAAAGCTGGGGTATGCTCAGAAAGCCAGACTGAAAATGTAAAGAAAGACCAGAATCAAAACAAAAAATCTCTGGGACGGTCTAAGAATATCCCCTCCCATAATGCATATGTTCTCTAGGTTATCTCCAACCTCGTTAGCCGCCTTCATGAGCAAATGTGTTCTCTGTTTAGCAAAGTGCTGCACCTCATTTGTAGATTTTCAGCTGTTTTTCTGGATAACTGCCTTTTACGTATTGAAGTTAATGCTCTTAAGGCTTCAGCTTTTTTTCTTTTGTTTTTCAAGTGTGTGAAAAATGTTTTGGTCACCCATTGTTCTTATGGCATTTTCCCACAGTTCTATTTTTGTCAGCATTAGCATTAGGTTGTTAAGTAGTTGTGGTGCTCTTTTCCTTAATTATTGTTAGCAAATTTAATGTTTGAAGATTATTTGAATTCTCTCTTTGTGCATTTTGTGTAATTCATAACAAATGCTAAGTTTTGGTTAAGTGTTTTTGAACTTTACAATATTTTTTGTAGTTTGTTAGTAGTGATAATGTCTGCCATGCTGGATTTATCAAACAGGCCAGTTTTAAGAAATGTACTTTGTGTGGGTACAGGATCCCACAAGAAGACCATCATGACCTGTGCATGGTCTCCTTGGACATCCCCCATCACTTCGTGGACTGAAAGATATATATGGGTCTTGACCGATAAGCTCTAGCAGACAGAATAGAGAGACTGACTCTTAAGGGTTGATTCTCCTTGGATCTAGAGGCTACAAAGCCAAAGAAGCCCTTCGTGAAACATTTGAAGCTGAAGGAAATCAAATCTGAAAAAGAGGCAGACAGAGCTGACATCCTTCTTGGTGCCCAAACAGCCGGGGATCAAGGTCTCTATGGCCTGTACTTGCACTTATCCCTTCTCTGGATGCAGTTTCCTTGGAACTGATGATTATGCAGAACTCTTCTAGAAGGGAGATTTCTGTTGACAAGCAGATCAGCACACTTTGCGACCCTCTTCAACTCTTTTGAACAGGTTTTACAAGTATGCTTCTGAAATGGTCTTGGATCGCTTGATACAGCAGTTTTTAAGGAACCAGGTAGAGATGGGAATCCTACCATCCCCATCGACTCCAAAGCTGTTAAACTCCACCCACATTACCCTTGATTGTTGTTCCTTTGCCACTGTATGCCTTGGCTCCATTGCCTTCAGAGTCATCTCTTTTCCCGGGGCCAGTGCCCTTGATGCAGACTTCTTACCTACAAAATGGAAAAAACCAGGATCCAACCAAGAGACACACTGAGGCACAATAAGCTAGCGCTTTCATCCACTTTTAATGATGTGAACTTCTTCAGAAAAAAGACTTCTTACCTAGTTTCAGTACTGAGGTATTTAGATCTGACTGTTGCGTCCGCAACAATTTCAAAGCACTATATGCATCAGTTTCAGTTCCATTGTTTCTTTTGGGGTCATTGGCGCGCGACTCTTCGATTTTGATCCCCTCCTCAGAGCCATCCAGTCTCCTGATGTCAGAGCATCCTCTTACTGCTGGTTCCATTTCTCTGAATCAGAGGTCAGATCTAACAGCTATGGCAAGGTCTTCAGAGCCCTTGGAGTTTGGTTTGGATTTTCAGGTGTTGAGGAGGATAATTGGCTCTCCTACCAGAACTGAGCCACAGGTCCCAACAGGTACAGTTCCACCCCTGGACTCTGTTCTTGCCTCCTTTTCTTTGAGCATCCACAGCTCAGATGTGGACCTTGAGCCTCAGTCCCCCACTCCCCAGCAGCTTCATTCCTGTGAGGATTCAGAAGACTTATTCCCTGAGCTACCCAAAAAGAGGATGTGCAAAAGGGAAGCACTTAGACTCTCCATTGGTGTCTCCCACTTCAGATTCGGACTCAGAGGACTGAGAGGGCTCCCACAGAATCTCCTCCAGAAGACACCTCATTTGGCAAAATATTGGAGCGGATACTCCGGAGCGGAGCTTGACCTGCAGACCCCACCAGTCAGTATGTGACATTATTGAGTGATGCTTATGTCTTGGTGCCATCTACATCCTGGGTGGTTTATCCGGAAGACAGACATATTGATCTAGTGGTCATAGGTTGTGACAGGAGCCAGATAATTGTGAAGTAGTCCCCCACAAACCTAACAAGAAGATAGCACGCACTCCGAAGGGTAAACATTGGGCAAAATCTCCAGCAGTGGACTCTGCCATCATTGAGCCAGCAACTAAGAGAGAACTGTTGGAGGACTGTTCTTCCATCCACCCATCCAGTATGGAGTCCTGGGCAGTAGACAGATTTGTGGAGTGGGCGTACACCTTAGGCACTTTTGTTCTAAGGGCTTTGATCTACACCACATTCATGAACAGATCCCAGAGAGATCTTGGATAGCAGGCTCTATCTGCTCTGAAGAACCTTCTTGTGACAAGAGTCCAACAAGCAACCTGAAGCTACCTTATATAATATGTTGAATATAACTAACCTCTTCGCACATCTTTTGCACAGTGCAGCGGTTGGAGCAACTAGGGCAGCCAGTCTGGGCTTAGTGATGAGATGCCACATGCGGCTGCACCTATGTGACCTTGCAGACAACTTCAAGGTGTCCTTCATTAACCCCCCCCCCTTTGATAGTTCATCCCTCTTTGGTCCTCCAGTGAAGGAAAATTCAAAATTATGAACAAGATGGTAAAACCATTTCTGCCATCGGTGTATAGTTTGATGTTCCACGGAGATCGTATAATAGGAACTTAAAGGGACCTCAGTCTCTCTGGTTCAAGAGATCTATATGACAGCAGTTTGATTCAGCTTATGACAGGGGAGGCCATGGTGGCTATGGCCTTTTTATCGGTTGTCTGACTACTGGCTGGTCTATAAAACTAGGGACAGCATGGACCCTTTTGGGATCATAAGCAACCGTATCCTTGAAGGTTTGCCCAACTGATCCACTCCGGAGGCAGTTGGGGAATGCTTCTCCCTCCACCCTGCTGTGTGGCAGGCTACTATGCAGGACAAATGGGTGAGTGGGAGGGAGAGAGGGATAATATCAGGAAGCAATTATATTCCATTTTTTCAAATTCCTTATCAGTCCAACAAGCTGCTGCCGAATGTCCCACATAATCAGGCAAGAGCAGCACTAAAGCAGATAGGTTTTCTTCTAGAAAAAGGAACAATCCAAGAGGTCCCACCAGACCACAGAGGGTTAGACTTTGTATTCAAAATAGTTCTTTTGGTTCTGAAGATAACACAGGACTTCAGGCCTATTCTGGACTTCAGCCTAGTCAACTACTATGTTTGTAAAACCCACTTTAGAATGGTCATGGTGCAGTGAGTTCTAGCCTGCCTCAGGATAAATTATGTGCTCTGTAGCTCTCCATGATGCTTATCTTTACATAAAGATTGTGACAGAGTTGTGGAGGTGTCTGTGCCTCTTGATAGAAGCCAGTCACTATCTATTCAGAGTCCTACCATTTGGTCTCACCACAGCCCCCATGGTGTTTACCAAATGAATGGCTGTTGTGGCAGCTCACCTATGTCTAAAAGGGTACAGGATTTTCCCTACCTAGAAGACTGGCTCGTAGCTGCCACTTCAGTGGGACCTTTTGTTGAAGCAAGAGGTTATCTCCTCAACCTGTGCAACTCTGTGGGGGTTACAGTCAACCTACAAACGTCCAGCCTGATGCCAGTTCAGACAAATCACATTCATAGGTTGTAGGCTAGACACCACCCAATCTATTTCCTTCTGTCAGAAAAAACAATAGACCCCCGGGACCAACCATTCGTTCACTGCTTCCTGAGCCCATCTCCTTTCACAGCTCTAGTTTTGAGAATGCTGGGTCTCATAGCTTCGTCCATTCTACTTATTCATTTTGCATGTTTACACATGAAAATTCTACAGTGGCTTCTCCAGGCACAATGGTGTGAAAGCCTTTATTCTCTTTCCAAGACTCTCATTATTACAAATTCATGCAAGTCGCACCTAGGTTGGAGGCTACAGTCTCCAATGGTAGCTGTGTGAAAACCCTTCATAACCCCAAACCTGGCTGTGGTGGTGACCACAGACATGCCTCCCTGGGCTGAGTGTGCCATTACAAAGGTAGAATTGTCCAAGATCACTGGTCTGAATCAGAGGAAGATACTCGCATAAATGTCTTTGAATTGAACACAGCCCTCCTTGTGTTGCAGAAACTACAGGGCCACCTTCCCCAGTATGTGATATCTATCCAAACAGGTAAAATAACTGTAGCTTGGTACATCAACAAGAAGGAAGGAACCAGTTCCTATCCACTAAGTGTAGAAGCAGTGAGGGTTTAGCAGTGGTTGATCGCTTCACACCATTTTCTAGTTGCAACATATATTCCCAGAGTCTTAAATTACCTAATGGACTGGCCCAGCAGAACAGTCCTCATGCTTCATAAGTGGTCTTTCAATCCAGCAATAGCCACCTAGATTTTTCACTGTTGCAGCACCCCTTGCTGCAGTCTGTCGCTTCTCCCCACAACATCAAGTGTAGCAAGTTCTTTGCATTGATTCCCCTATAGTAACAGTCACTAAAGGGATACTTTGTCTCAACAGCCTCTGGTGCTTCCTAATGTTCATATCTCCTTCCCCTTATGCCTAATTTCCTACAGAAAGCTATGAGAAGCAAGGCAGTCCTCATAGCCCCCTTCTGGCTCAGACAAGTCTGCTTCCCCCTTCTGAAACCTCATCTACGAGAACTCCCTTGAGTCCTGGATGTCATTCAGGATTTAATCACTCATCCCTTCATGAAGTTTCACCTGGCCATCCAGAATCTAAAGTTAACATCGCTTGGTTTCTCCAGATGTTCATCGTGCATACAGCTGCAGTCATCACACTTGGGTTATCCTGCCGTCAGGCGGGTCCTCTGTCGGCCGAATTCCAAAGTCTAGGTCCGGCGTCGGTTGTCATCGCTTCTTCCCTGACGTCAGTGCAGCAGGGGTATAAAAGAGGCAGCCGACGCCATTTTCTTCAGTCTTTCTTGCCGCGCGGTGCCCGAAGCAGAAGCAGTTCGCAAGTGCCGTTCGGCCAGCTCCTGAGATTTACGAACAGTATTTCAGCCGAAGTCTTCTTTAAAGCTAAGTACCCCGTTGGGGAAACTTTTCTTGCCTCAGACCGATGTCAGACAAAGTTAATAATTGCATTTCTTGTGGGAAGCAAATACTGCATAAGGATTTTCACTCTTACTGTATACCTTGCTTAGGGCCAGACCACGACGTCTCGGCCTGCTGTTTTTGTGCCAGGTTTAACAAGTGCACTATTAAGCGCCGGGCGGAGTTCGCCCTTCATTATTTTGGCAAAAAATTTAATTATATCATGTCGTCAGATACACCAACGCCAATTTTAGGCAAAAACCGCAAGGATAAGGATAGACATCCGAGGCCTGCACCGAGTACTGAGATCACGCTTAGGCCGACTACCGGTTCTCCGGTTCTCAGTGAGGCGCCTACGCAGCCCCTGACTACCGATGAAACTATTTTACCGGCGACTTCAGTACCCGAGGCCACAGGATCCTTGGTCCCCATTCCCACTGCAGATGCCGACGCCACTCTTGGCGGGGAAACCGAAATTTCAGTGAGGCCTGAAGGCGTTTTCAGGCCTACTACCTCTTCTATTAAATTATTCACTAAGTCTAAAGCTGCAATGAAAATTAAAAAACAAGGGCCTCAGACCCCCTCTCAAGGCCCCATGCCTAAAAAACAGATGCTTAAAATGGCTGAGGATTTGATTGCTTTTGATTGCTCTCATCAGGGGTTCTCAACCCCCCCAGACAAAAGACCCAGGTTGGAGAAAGACTACCCTTCCTCAGACCAGGCTTCTATTACTTCAGACCATTCTGAGGACTAGGATTACACCTATTCCCCATTTGAAGACTCTGATGCTGAGGAGTCTATTCCCTCGGTCTCCCCCCCCTGAAGACTTCTCTTTTGGGGAAACCCTGCATACATTGAGAGAGCACTTCCACTGGGAAGGCCAAGATTACTCAGATTCCAAGAAAAGGCTCAGGGAATTTCTACTACTTCCCCAGCATAGGCTCCTGGCTATTCCTCCTGTCTTAGATATTTTGGATGATGTGTACACAGAAGCTAGTCTTAATCCAGACTCATTACCTCCAGCCCCTGTTAAACCAGACAGATATTACCGGGTTCCTGATTCTCACCAGTTCCTCTATAAAAGCCATACTGCTGACCCAGAAACAATTTCACAGGTTCCCAAGGGGATTAAGGCCTCTACTGCTAAAAAGCCTTTGCCTTCGCCTTCAGAGAGAGATGCTAGAGCATTAGAAAGGTGGGGGAAAAAGGTGTATACATCAGCCACTTTAACCATGAGGGCATTAAACTGTCAATTTCATATGTTAAAATACCAACAGTTCTTGCTATCTCAGCTGAAAGGCAAAATGACACAAACAGAACAGCCAGACTTGAAAGAGTTGCAGGATTTGTTGCATGGAGCAGAACAAGTGGGGAAACATACCTTGCAGTGTGGTTTTGATGCTTTAGAGGCCTCATGCAGAGCTGCTGTCACGGGGTCTGTCATATGTAGACATGCTTGGCTCAAAGAGCAAACCTTACCAGATCATGTCAAAGCAAAGTGACTAGATGCACCACTTCAAAAAGATGTATTGTTCGGTGCTAAAGCTGAGGAGGTACTAAAGAAAATGGAGGAAAAAGCAAAATCTATGCAGACAGTCAAAGATTTCTTGCAGGTGCAGCCTCCACGCTTCAGCAGAAACTGGCCTTCAGAAAATTGGTCCTTTCCAACCACGGACAGACCCCAAAGGGGCAGATAAAGACGCCCAAGGGGTAGAGGACAACCTCAAGGATCTTACAGAGCTAGACAGTGGCAAACACCAGCCCCCAGAGGTGGAGAAGATAGACCACAGTCATTTAGAAAACAGATGCAATGACTTTCCCCTATGCCTGCCAAACAAAGATATAATGGCAGCACCTTTGGGCGGAAAACTGGCCTTATTTTCAAAAAACTGGCACATTGTTACACAGGACAAATGGATTTTGGATATTATAGACAGACCCTTCCAAAAATGAGAGGCATGCCAAACCTGCCACAAAATCAATGGGCAGAGGCACAAAGGCAAATTTCCGCTCTCATGGATATGAAAGCAATTTAAGAGGTACCTGCAAAAGAACAAGGTCAAGGTTTTTATTCAAGGCTTATTCCTGTTACCAAGGAAGGACAAAGATTGGAGACCCATCTTAGACCTATCCATTCTAAATACATATCTAGAGGTACCAAAATTCAAGATGCTCACATTACAGCAGCTTCTTCCCATGCTGGACAAGGAGTCTTGGCTGGTAACGTTGGACCTCAAGGAGGCATACCTGCATGTCCCTATCAGACAAGATTGCAGAAGATACCTCAGATTTCTTGCAGGTTCAACCCATTGTCAATTCTCTGCATTGCCCTTTGGCTTATCTACTGCGCCCAGAGTGTTTACGAAATGCCTGGCATCAGTAATTGCCTTCTGCAGACGAGGAATCCAAATCTACCCATATCTAGACGACTGCCTGATCCAAGCAGACAGAAAGGACCTTCTATTGCAACATCTGGCGTTTGTAATAAAACTGTTAAACTGCCTGGGGTACACAGTAAACAAACAGAAATCAAAACTAATACCTTCTCAACAGATAATTTTCCTGGGTGCCAGCTTAAATACAACAACCCAGATGGCCTACCTCACGCCAGACAAACAAGGGCAACTGTCTCAATACTACAACAAAATGGCAACTTTAACCAGGCTAACTGCAAGGAAAATCCTGCAGGCTCTGGGGTTCATGGCATCTTGCATCCTACTAATACCATTTGCAAAGCTGCATATGAGGAAACTACAATGGTACCTAAAAAACTTATGGTCTCAGCACAGCCACAGCTTGGAAACAATTATACCACTCATTCCATGCCTTCAAAAGGAATTTTTGTGGTGGGGTCAAGCATGCCAAAGAAACATAGGTCTTCCTTTCTGTTTACCACAAGCAACTCAAATAATCACAACAGACGCCTCAGACTACGCCTGGGGAGCACACATGGCAGGTCAGTGTATTCAGGGAAAATGGTCCCAAAAAGAGATGCACCTACACATCAACCAAAAGGAGATGCTAGCCATACAAAATGCTCTTATGACCTTCAAAGACCTACTGCATCCAGGCCAGCTATTAATAAGGACAGACAACACCACAGTCATGTGGTACATAAACAAACAGGGGGGAACACATTCATACCCCCTGTGCAGGCAAGCCATGACCCTGTGGAACATGGCACTGGAATTACAAATTCAGCTACAGGCACAATTCCTGCCAGGGAAGGAAAACTCACTGGCAGACAACTTAAGCAGAAATATGACAGACCCACACGAATGGAAGTTGCATCCTCAAGTCTTCTCAAAGATAACTCCGGCATGGGGACTGCCAGACATAGATCTATTTGCTACCCACAGAAATTACCAGTTGGAAAAATTCTGCTCAAGGACCTATCATCCACAGGCCTGGAAAGTGGACACACTCTCTTTCAATTGGACAACATTGACAGTCTATGCCTTCCCGCCTCTACCTCTACTGGCCAAAGTCCTATTAAAAACCAGAGCAGAGAGGCCACAAATGATTCTCATTGCTCCAGACTGGCCACGACAGCACTGGTATCCTCTCCTAAAGAGCCTGTCACACACACCACCATGGATCCTTCCTCAAGTTCCTCTTCTGTTGTCCCAGCACAACTGCAAGACCCTTCACAGCCAGCTCAGAACTCTAAATCTAGCTGCATGGAGAATACCTTAGTTCACCAACAAACTCTCCTCTCCAAGGAGGTGCAGGATGTCATCTTGGAGGCCAGGAGACCCTCTACTAGAAAAACCTACTCCGCCAAATGGAAACGATTTTGTACCTGGAATCAAGCAAAAGGTCAGAATCCTTCAGTAATAAATATACCTCAGATTTTACAGTACCTAACTGAGATGTTAAACAGTGGCCTCTCCTTCTCTTCCATCAAGATCCACGCTTCAGCCATTTCAGCACAATACAGTACGGATCCTCCTTTATTCTCACATCCTCTTTTAAGGCAGTTCCTCAGAGTGGCAAAAATATAAAACCCCCACGGAAACTACCAGCTCCAGCTTGGGACCTCAACTTCGTATTGGAGAAGCTGACACTACCTCCTTTTGAGCCGGCTTCTTCAGCAGAGCTACAATACTTGTCATGGAAAACAGCCTTCCTACTGGCTATTACCTCAGCACGCAGGGTTTCGGAGCTACAGGCCCTCATAGCTGTGAAACCATTCATCATTTTCCATCAGGACAGGGTCTTCTTATGAACCAACCCTACCTTCATGCCAAAGGTAGTATCCAGTGTGGCTTTGAATCAGTCTATTCATTTACCTACCTTTTATCCAAATCCACAGAACAAAGGAGAGAGGCTACTACACTCCTTGGACATTCACAGGCAACTTCGTTATTACTTGGACAGAACAAAGTCATTCAGAAAATCTGAGCAGCTCTTTGTGTCCTATGCTACAGGTGCTCAAGGAAAGGCTATTTCCAAACAGACTATTTCAGAATGGATAGCCCACTGCATACGCTTTTGTTATTCATTTCATGGAAAATCAGTGCCTGTATACATCAGATCCCACTCCACCAGGGCTACAGCTACCTCAGCAGCTTTCCTCAGGGGGGTCCCTACCAAGGACATTTTGGAAGCAGCTACTTGGGGTTCAGTGCACACTTTCTCCAAACACTACCACCTTCCACTATACTCAAAATCTAGAGCGGGCTTTGCCGCAGCAGTCCTGCAGGACATTCTAGCCCCTCCTAATTCCGCTTAGTACCAGCCACCCTTACTTAGCTTTGGGATTCTACCCAAGTGTGATGACTGCAGCTGTATGCACGATGAACATAGTACAGTTTTGTACCTACCATAAATGTAGATGTTCGAGTGCGCATACAACTGCAGTCCAGGTTACCCTCCCTCCATCCCCTCTTAGGACAGGACTTATGACAAACACCTTTTACATACAACCTATTTGGGGTATTCCTTTATGGTGTATTTGCTTGTAACTACTGTTTTGATTTATCTACTTATTTATGTTTGCATGACATCATGTTTTGCCTTACTTTCTGGGGGCACCTGACATCTGGGGCAAGAAAAACTGAAGAAAATGGTGTCGGCTGCCTCTTTTATACCCCTGCCACACTGACGTCAGGGAAGAAGCGACGACAACCGACGCCGGACCTAGACTTTGGAATTCGGCCGACCGAGGACCCGCCTGACGGCAGGATAACCCAAGTGTGATGACTGCAGCTGTATGCGCACTCGGACATCTACATTTATGGTAGGTACAAAACTGTACTTTCCATTGATGGACAAGGATGAGTCTCTAATCTGAGAAGTGGTTAGTATCCTCCTAGCTTCCCAAAAATATTCCACTCAAAAAAATAAAAATAAAATAAAAATAATCTACTGTAGTAAATAGAAGATATTTGTCCTTTGGTCCAGTAATTAGAGCATTAACCCTCTCTCTCCACCTGCTTTGGTTATCCTCCACTTCCTAATGCCCATTTTCCAGTCAGACTGTAGTTACTCCATGATTAAAGTTCAACTAAAATCAATTTCCAATTTTCACAATGGCTTTAGAGCTCAATCTCTTGCCTCACATAAGCTTTACAAGACATTTCTCAAATGGATTCTTCTACTAAGACCAACATTCAAAGATAGTCTACCACCATGGGATGTAAATGTAGTCCAAAAGGCACTGACTAAACAACCTCCTGAACTGGCATTCTCAGGTGAGCTGAAGAAGTTTTTCGCAGCTGGTGTTGCATTAGTGATTCTTGGGTCTTCCTGCTATGTAGAAACCTGTGACCAACCCGATTTTCAGAATCTATACATCATCCCTAGCCAACGGACGTCTGAGGACTGATGTCAGGATATAAGAAGGGTGTCCATTTGCACCATCTTCAGTTCTTTCTGGATGTGCTGTTTGATGCGCTTCATTATTTGTTCAGAATTCACTTTTTCCAGAGTTTCTGCAATCTACCAGTCAGATAATTACCCTGCTGTGGATTTTCCTCTTTTAACTAATGTTTAAAAAGGTTTATTGCTTGAACAGTGGGAAGCAAATCCTGCATAAAGATTTTCATTCTTTGTTTCTGTTCTGTTTGAGGGCTCAGTGTCTGTAGTTCTGATTGCACTAAATTCCAAGAGAAGTTTCTTTAAACAAAGGGATGAAGTCTTAGCTGCTCATATGGAGTCCTCGGTTTCAGTTCCCTTGATATCTTTGCAAGCCCCAGCTTCTGCAAATGTCATTCCTAAAAAAATGCAAAGGTAGAAAATGCAAGGAGCAAGACTCTTAGGATATTGCAGACACTTGACACTTTAGTCAATGCCACTAAGTTGACTGACTCGGGAGATGCAGCTTCGCAGCCTTCTGATCTGTTGACTGCTATTCCCAAACCCTTTGGGGTGATTCCTCAGGAGGCCGCCATGGCTTTAGGACTTTCATTCCCATCTTCCACAGCATCAGTCTTTTAGGTGTGAGGTCACTCTGCATGCTTCAGCTTCCAACATTTGCAATGGAGTTACTGACAGAGACGCATTATCTTCCTCAGCCTTGGAACCCCAGATGAAGGTCATGGTTGAACAACCGTACCCTCAGGTTATCTTGACTAAAAAGAACAGTTAGTCTTCCACTGTCTTGCCCTTAGCCACTCCAACTCAGGTCGAAGTCAAGGACCTCTTGAAAATAGCTCAAGAATTCATGGCCTTCATGAAATTCAGGGAACCCAGGCACACTCAAGCCACTACCCCTGAAGCCTCACTTTCCAAAAGGCATAGGAATGTGTCTTCAAGAAGAATCTGATTCCTCAGGCTCTGAAAATGAGGAGGAGGAGTTCTACTCGGAGCACCTTACACTCCTGCCCTATCCGGACTCAGTGGTACTGTGCCTTTTACTTTTACCCAGAGGACCATTCCTTTAGGGATAACCTTCATAAAATGGAGGAGGCTTTCCATTTGGGAAAGCAAACGATTCTTGCAGGTCCGAGCTCATTATAGGGAATTCCTGAGTTTACCATTCCCCAGACCCACTGGCTATCCCGCCAGTGCATGTAGTGCTTGATGATATCTTTGAAGGCATGTCTTTGCACCCTGACTCTCTTCCACCTGCTCTCAGGAAGCCTGATCTTTGTTATAGAGTGCTTGACTCTCACTAGCGTATCCATAAGTTTCCACAGGGTCCAGTAAAGACGCATCAAAGGGGAAAGTAAGACTGTTAGACAGATGTGGCAAAAATGCTTATATCTCAGCTACCCTATCTATGAAATCACTTAATTGCCGATTTTACATGTTAAAGTATCTAGAGTTCCTATAAGACCAAATCATTTCTGACAAAACCTTGTCTAAGAAAGTTCAGAGACTGCTAAATCAGCTTTACAGGTCTCCAGGCATTCTTTATAATGTAGTGGATGCATCATGCAGATAATTTGCCACAGGCTCAGTCATTTGAAGGCATGCCTGGCTGCAGACACACTCTCTCCCACACCAGGTGAAAGCTAAACTTCTGGATGCCCCACTAAACAAAAAGTTCTTTTTTGAACCCCCAGTTGATAAGGTATTCTAGAAGCTAGACAAAAAAAGAAAAACAAATAAAAATAATAAAGGAATTTTGCATTTCTCCTACACATAGGTATAATAGAAATTACTCTTCCAAACTGTGACCTTTCCCTTAGACAGGGCAAGGGGTGGCCTCCCCATTCTAAGAGATTCAAATAATCCAGGGTGTGGCAACCATACCAAACCCAAAGACCAGGGAGCTCTAAAGAGCCTGCTTATCCATCCAGAACTGATCAATTAAGGACTCATACATAAGACAGAAGAGGTCACTTAAGGTTAATCATTTGTGAACTGAGGGGGTGGAGCTAGGAACTAAACCTTCTATTTAAGGGGTAAAATAAAACATTTCAAAGCTTTATTGGAAAGGCTCACCCAGACTCTGCTACACTTTGCTGTCAGGGAAAGGTTGGTTTGCTTTTTATTTGTTGTATTTTGTATTAGTTTATTGCCTTTTTATATTTTGAGTGCTGTGATTTGTTTTCTTTACCTTGTATTTTGCTTGTGTTCTGCTTTTAACTGCATATTAAAACCTCAACTGACCCCACAGCTCTGTCTCTTGTGAGTCAGGCAGAACCCCCCCCCCATCCTGTCACTGTTGTGTTCTTAAATACCACTGTCTTTTTAGTTGCCTGCCTGTTATGTTAATTTGACCATATATCTCATTTCCTCTCTGCTTTCACTGGCTTATGTGAGTAAGCACAAAATTATCATTTTGTGAAATCACTCCCCTTCAACTATTTAAATTTATTTAACCATTCTGCTGTATTCCATAGTACCAGAATACAAAAGTGATCACCCCTTTTCAATCTATCTTGCTGTTTTTAAAAAGTGACTCTCCACTAAAACTTAACTTTTTCGACAGGTAAAACTTAAGTTACCTACTTTCACATCTAACTTCTCTAGTGCACACTGCAGTGTTTTGGATAAACCATTTTTTTATCTTAGCTTTAAGCATCCCTGTGACTAGCACGTTTGCTCTAATACCTGCTGGAAAGCACTAGGAAGCCTTAAACTGATACAAGCACTCAGCTCTCCTTATTAATAAGGAGAAATTAATCATAGGCACTAAACAGCCTATAATTGCAGAGTACCTTGCTAAGGTAAGGGAAAACAGCTCCTGTACTTTTCAAAAAAAAAAAAAAGCACCAAACCAGTCATGTCCAAGGGTCAGCTTCTTTTGATTTCTCCTGTCCACCTGGTGAATCTGGGCATACTGAGGCAATGCAGCAATTGCCTAGTGTACACAGACAACCCTCTCCTCCTACCACCGACACTACAACCTGTGAGAGATGCACTTACATAGCCAAACTGGAAGCAAAGCTCTCTCCACCCAAGATTGTGCTAGACAGTCAGGAGGAGAAAGTTAACACCCACACTACACCTCAAGCAACACATAGCCCTTCTAAACTCACACCACCAACACCCACACATTGCAACACTAAATCCACATATGTGGAGGCCCTTAACTGTAACCTGCCCAAGCAACAAGGACCTCCGAAGCTGAAACGCAAACAAACACCAATCACAACCAAAGTGTCACATAACTCACAACACCAGTGTGCCACCCAGCAACAGCCCCTAAGGCAAGACAACGTACCTAACACTTATAGGTGACTCTATAGTCAGGCACACTGATGTCCCACTCACCAGGCTGAATAAGGAGAAAATCACAGTGAGCTGCTTGTCGGGTGCCAGGATCCGCCACATAACTCATGCACTCAAGTCACTCCACAACAAGTACAAATATGACTCTGTCATTGTCCATGTTGGAGTGAATGTCTTGAGACATACCTCCCTGGACTACATGAAAAGAGACATGGAAGAGCTCTTGGATCATGTGGCCCAGGCAGGTATGACCCTAGCCCTGAGTAGCATCCTGCCTTCGCCCAGAATGATACCACAATGTAAGGACAAAATGATTGACTTCAACAATTGGCTAAGCTTCTGGTGTCATTCAAAGGGGATCCAGTATCTGTCTGCATGGAACGACATGATCAACAGACCACGATGCTTTGCCAGAGATGGCCTGCACCTGTCGCCCCTGGGATTCAGGTTACTGGCAAAGGCTCTTGCCACCCCAATAGTGCCTTTTTTAGGCAAAGTTCAAAGGACAAACCCACCACCGTAACAGGTACAAGCATGCAAAATCTGAATGTAATGCTACTCAGTGCTAGAAGTCTAAACCTCAAAATGCACTCTCTTGAGGCACTCCTAAAAATGGAGAACATCGATATCTGTGCAGTAACTGAGACCTGTTTCAAGGCTCCACAGTGCACCCCTGCAATACTTGGCTACAACTCTTACCACACTTTTCGGCCCCCAAACCAGGATCGAAACACTAAAGTTGTAGGAGTGTCCATATTCACCAAGGATATTCACACCACCAGGTTAGTTGCCCAACACAATGCATCTGAAATTCTCCAGGTGCAACTAACACTAGGTAAGACTGCAATCCAAATTGTAGCATGCTACAGATCCCCCACCATGCCCCAAGATTCTCACTGCACCTTTCTAAACATACTGGAAGATATTAATATACAACCAAACACCCTAATACTGGGTGATTTCAACTACCCTGCCATTAACTGGGAAAACTACTCGTGCACCAACACCTTTGCCCATAAATAAATTCATATTCATAAATTCCAGTGCTTTGGATCAACTAATCCATAGTCCTACCAGGGGCTCCAATATCCTAGACCTGGTCATTACCAACATGGGAAATCGATGCTCCACACCTATGGTCATCGCCTCGTTGCTCAGATCAGACCATAAGCTAATCACCCTTAACATCCACATCCCACCACCACCCCCCAGTAAGGAAACCTCCATAAAAAGCTTCTCCAAAGCCAACTTCATGCTACTCAAGTCAGAAGTTAAAAACTTCATGACACCCATGCACACTGGAACTGAAAGTTTGACTGCTGAGTCCTACACTAAGGCACTGTACAAGCACATCCACTCATGCATGAATTGTGCCATCCCAAATAGAACTAAGATGCTCTCCTCCAAAAAAAGGAAGCCAATCTGGTGGTCCCCTGCTGTAAACAAACTTTACAACAAAAGGGAGAAACTGTTGCAGAAAAGAGAAAAATCCCAGGATGCAAAAAACGTCCTTACTAGCCTCAGTAAGAAGCTGAGATCCCTCATAAAATCCTCCAAAGCTAATTACGAAAATAAAATTGCCAAAGATTCCAAAGACAACCACAAGGCAGTCTATAACTATGTCAAGAATCTAAATGGCAATGCTCAGATCTGCTCTGAGCTACAACAGAATGGCATTAAATATACTGATCCCAAGGATATTGCCAATATCCTGGCAGATCGATTCAGTGCCAACTTCACCCCCTAAATGGCCCATCTCAATACCAGAAGATTGCCAAATTCCGGTAATAACGGCCACACAGGTAAAAAAATGCACTCTCCAAAGCTAAGAATACAGCATCCATGGGACCAGATGACATCCTGGGCTGTGTACTACATGAACTACAAAATGAACTGGCACCTCACCTAAGTGTCATGTTTAATCATACCCTCACCTTAGGCTTCATGCCCACTTAGTGGCGCATAGCTACAGTTATCGCACTCCACAAGTGGGGATCCACCTTGGATCCAGGGAACTACCGCCCCATCAGTCTGACTAGCCTGATTTGCATGCCATGGAACGTATTATCGTGGAACTTATAAACAAAGACATTGGCAACCTTAAAACACTGGACCCTACCCAGTTTGGGTTCATGAGGGGACGATCTTATCTCTTGAACCTGATTGACTTCTTCAAATCAGTCTCCAGAGCCATGGAAGAGGGTAAGGCAGTCCACACAGCCTATCTGGACCTCGCCAAGGCCTTTGCCACCATCCCCCACTCTGGAATCATAGATAAACTTACTAAGCTGGGCTTTAATCCCTACATCACTCGATGGGTTGCCAACTGGCTTACTGACAGAACCCACACTGTAAAAGTAGCTGACTCCAAATCCAACTCCAGACAAGTGACAAGTGGAGTACCTCAAGGTTCAGTCCTGTGACCTCTCTTGTTTGGCATCTACTTCTCTGAAGTACAAGCCAACACTAAGGGACTCTGGCTAACAAAGTTTGCAGATGACTGCAAACTGGGAGCCATTATTGAATCCCCAAATGATGTCGATAATCTACAAAAGGGCCTTACAGAAACAGATGTTTGGTGCCAGAGCCATGGTCTGAAGCTCAATGCCACGAAATGTATAGTTATCCCCTTTGGGAAAAAACATGTACCCATGAATTACCACATAGGTGGCAGTACACTAAACACTGAAAGTGTGATAAGAGACTTAGGGACGCAGGTGGACAGTGGTCTCGCCTTCAATAACCACATCGCCACAGCAGTCAGGAAATCCTTCTATGTGGCACACCTCATCACTAAGGGCTTTTCATCCAGAAAAAAGGAGGTCATTGTCCCACTGTACTCATCCCTCATTAGACCCATTATAGAATACAACGCCCCATTTGGTATGTACCTCTCTAGACATCTGCAACAACTGGAAAGGCTGCAGAAATATCTCACTAAAAGAATCACAGGCCTAAAGCAGATGCCCTATGCTGGCCGCCTTAAAAAGCTTCAGCTATACTCTGTCGCATATCGTGTACTCCGAGGCAATCTCTGCTTAACATACAAGGCCATTTCAAACCCAGAGCTGTTGGACATGCTACACTTAAAGAAATCCCAATCCCTCAGAGCCACACGCTCCAGGGATCTAAACCTTGTCATCTCAATAAACAAAACATGCTGGAGGGATAGGTTCCTGACCCAGAGACTCCCCAGACTCTGGAATAGAATGCCCATACATGTCAAGCAGAGCACCTCTTTGGCCCTTTTCAAAAGGAACCTTGATGATTGGATGGGAGAAAGGAAATTCACCTCAGGGATCACGTCAGTCGTCCTGCTAGACAGGGGTCCAGGGAAGTAAATAGTGTGGGAAGAAATAGCCAGGGAATTGTTATGGCTAGGCTTGTATAGGCCCTAGGGCCAATAGCCTAGTACCAACCTATGAACCTCACAATTGTTTAGATTTTCGCAGAATGCCCAGAATTTTGCCTCATACTTTTTGGTGTGTTCCTCAAAATTTTTGTTTTTTTCTGACAAATCACAGATGATCTGAGAATTGAAGTCACCAAATAATGACATACATCTGAGCTTTAGACTTCAAATCCTTCAGAAAATATATTTTAACACAAACTCTGTTACTCTAGCAACTTTCCAAGTTTATGAGCAATATTTAAAATCTGGCCCTATTTTTGGAACTTTGTCCCCCCATTTTGTTAGGCTTTGTCCAGATTTCGTTCACTAAGAGGTTGAGAGGTATGTGCTCATCACAGAGAACAGTTGTGACTATGTTCAACCTTTGACCCCTCCTCCTCTACCTACACACTTCCCAACCCTCTGGCAGGAAGACTCTCTCTCCTCCTCTGTACATTAATAGAAGCACATCACCAAAGACTAGTTGGTTACTCTATTCAGTTTAGGGACCCCCACCCCACTTTCTAGGCATGCCAAAACTCTCAAAAGAGCAGTAGAGCTTCTTATCTCCCATCCTTCTGGACCTGATACAACAAGGGTCCATTCAACCTGTTCCTCCAGGTCAGTAGGGAAAAGGCTTTTATTCAAGGATTTTAATAGTCACAGGAAAAGAAGGCACCTGGAAACCTATCTTGGACCTTTGTCCCAAAAGTAAAAATTCTAGCACTGCAAAAATTAGTTACCATTATCTTCCAGAATGCCTGCATGGTTTCGCTAGATCTGAATGACACCTACCTCCATGTCCCTATTGCAGACAGTCACAGGAAATGCCTGCATTTTTGTCGCAACAGGTTTGCACTACCAGCTCTGAGCTTTACTGTTTGGTTTGTGTATTGATCTTTGAGTTTTCACCAAATGCCTAGCTCCACTTTTATCCCATTGCTAAACTCTAGGGGTACACATTTACCTTTACCTGGATGACAGTCTCATTCAGGGAAAATCCACAACAGAGTCTCTAAACGCCTTGCAGGTCACCATAAGCTGCTTCCAAAAGGTAGGTTTCACCTTAAACCTCTGCAAGTCATATACTCTACCCCAGACAAGTGACAAGTATTCTTTTGTGAGAAGCACACAGAATATCCTTCTTTTCACATGTTGCAGTATTCTGTACAGTTGGGTTTTCCCCTCTTTCTACCAGAATGTCCGGCCAGTATACAAAAGTTTTGCAGTCACTGTTTGGTGCGTGGGACATCTGACATGGCTAGCAGAGTGTGAGCCATAAAAGTGATGTCTCTGTGCACCAGACTTCAGAACTTCTCTGCTGCCAGTCGAATGTCAGGTGTTCGTTCCTGCCTTCTCAGCCATCAGATTCTCGAGAAACTCAGATATGTACCCTGTTGGGTAACCTTTTTTCAGTCGTTGTATGCTAGTGCTTGTTCATGTCATCCAGAAAGGCAAGTGCGAGTGCAGCCATCAGATTCCACACAAGGACGCCCACAGACTCTGTCTTTTTCTGTCTAGGAAAGTCTCATGACTAGAAGGCCTGCCCTATTTGCCAGGTCTTTGTCCCGAACACTTTATTTAGCAGACTTCACACACTCAGTTTGTACCTAGAGAATCAACGTCTGAAACAGTTGGCATTAGATGTAGAGGGACTTTCCGACTTGCCTGCTGAACCACCAAGAAAGAAGGCCAAGACCACAAGGCCTTCTACTATCGTTGCGCCGCCACTGTCCGGTGCTCATGCTGTGGCCGATGTTGGCCTGGACAAATGCTTGGGCTCCGCCGCCTTGGGTATAGCGGGTACCGGATCGGATGCTGCAGAAACTAGTGCAGAAGGCACATCCAAGGCTTTTGCTTTAAGAAGGGGCTGCTGGTTATGCCTCCAACCCTTACCAGATGATTTCAGGGCTAAATTAGTTGATGCAGCTCTGGCCAATTCAGCAGTGTTTGGAGTCAATGTTGCAGACTTGTTTAAGTCCCTGCAGCAAAAATGTAAGGAGATGCAAGGCTTAAATCATTTGTTTGCATCTCCAATTCCCTGGTTTCAAAGGAATTATCCGTCCAAAACCCGGTTTATCAGAAAACATTCAGGTCTTCCTCCCTCTTCCAGACCTAGAAAAGCTCCCAGGAAGCAATCCACTCCTGCCAGGACTGCTCCATCTACCAGCCAAAAGAGGCCCTTTCCAGACAGGGCAGGTAGTGTGTGACTACCTGCCAGGCTTCACTCAGCCCCCCACCCCCTCCATCCCTCTCCTTATGTCTCTCTCACTGAATCCAAATGTGGAGACTCGTCACTTCAGACAAGTGGGTACTGTCAGTAATAGAACATGGGTACTTCATGACCTGGATCATTCCCTCAAAGAGAAGGGGGGTATTCCCCAGCCACCAAAAGACCAGCTCCATCTCCTACAGCCCATTGTGGACAACCATTTGGCCCAAAGCACCATCCAGCCCATCCCACAGTATGCTTGGGGAAAGGTTTTTACTCAAGGATATTTGTAGCACCAAGGAAAGATGGGCCCTGGAGACAAATTCTAGATCTCTCTTACCTAAATCTCTTTCCGCAAGTACCTACATTTAGGATGCTAACACTGCCAACCCTCTTCCCTTTTATCCTTCCTCAAGGGTTCATGGCTACCATGGACATCAAGGATGCCTACCTCCACATCCCAATAAGGCCCAGTTTCAGGAGTTTCCCTCAGTTTTCAGTGGCCCCCTGTCATAATAAATTCTCGGCCTTGCCCTTTGGTCTGTCCACAGCACCCAGAGTCTTCACCAAATGCCTGGCACCAGTGATTGCCTTCTGCAGAACTGAAGGGGATCCAAACGTTCCCTTACCTGGACAACCTTCTCATCCAGGCAGTCTGCAAACAGTCCCTCCTCCTCCAACTGCAGAAACCCATTGCCCTCCTGCAGTCTCTAGGGTTTCAGATAAATTATCCAAAATCCCATCTGGACCCTACTCAGGACACAGGGTTCCTAGGGTGCAGAATTCGGACAGACACCATGACAGTCTTCCTTCCTCCCCAGAAAGTAGCAAGCCTGACACAATACCTACCTTTGGCACTTCAAAACCAAGGAAATGACTGCAATGCAGTACCTCAGGCTCCTGGGCTACATGGCTTCCACTATACCTATGCTGCCTTTAGCAAGACTTCATAAGAGGCAACTGCACCCCCCCCCCCCCCCGGAGTTTAAGGTACCCTTACTGCCCTGCCTTAAACAGGAGATTTATTGGTGGCTGGCCCAGGAGAAGCTCATCCAAGGCCTTCCACTCCAACTGCCATCTCCAACACAGGTCATATACACAGATGCCTCAGACCTCAGTTGGGGAGCTACGCTGGGTTCACTAAAGGTGCAGGGAGTTTGGCCATAACTACACAGGAAAGAGCACATCAGTGTAAGCGAAATGAGAGCAGTACTTCTGGCCTTGAAAGCCTTTCAACACAGGCTCCAGCGGGGACTCCTAAAGCTTTTCACAGGCAGTACCACAGTACTGTGGTATCTCAACTGGCAAAGGGGGGGGGACCAGATCTTTCTTATTTTGAAAACTAGCTCTCTTTGTGTGGGAACTAGCTACAAGTCAGGAAGTTGCTCTTCAGGAAGTGTACATACCTTCCCTACAGAATTCTCAGGCAGATTCTCTCAGCCGGTCTTTGACTATGTCCCACGAATGGATGCTACACAGTGATGTCTTCCTGGACCTTGTCCACCGCTGGGGTACACCTCAAACAGACCTGTTTGCCTCCACTATGAACAGACAACTTCCCTCCTTCTGCTGTCAGAACCTCTAGCGATGGCAACAGATGCATTTTCAATGTCTTGGAAGGGGATGTTTCTCTATGCCTTCCCCCCTTCCCTCTTGTTCAGAAATTCCTGCTGAAGATCCAGCGGGATAAACCAGAAATCTTGCTGGTGACTTCCTATTGGCCAAGACAACATTGGTTCCCCCTACTCCTACAATTAACCAAGGTCAATCACCACACGTTACCCCTCAGTGTGGACCTACTCATACATGACAAGAGAACCCAAATTCACCCGCGGTGGCAATCTCCTCACCTCACCTTGTGGGCAATAGGATTTTGATAACTTCCGGGCACTTATATAATGAGGACATGCTCGCTGTCCTGCAGGAGGCCAGGAAACCTAATACCAGGAGATCTTATGTATCCAAGTGGAAAAGATTCTCCATATGGTGTCTCAGAAGGCAGTTGGACCCATTACAAAGCGAGGTCCCCATAGTGCTGTCCTACCTGCGTGAACTTTTACAGACAGGGTTAGCATGCTCGTCCATCAAAGCCCATTTGTCTGCTATTTTTGCCTGCCCCCCAGCTTCCAGATTACCTGCAAAACTGTTCCTTAAGGGAGTATTCCATCTCAGGCCACCAAGGAAACCCTTACCACCTCCATGGAACTTGAACTATGCCTTAGAAAAACTCACACTCCCTCCCTTTGAGCCTGCATCCAAAGCATCCCTAAAACACTGCGTATGGAAGACTGTTCTGCTGGTGGCATTGACCTCGGCTAGAAGAGTTTCTGAGCTGTAAGCTCTCATGTCTACACCTACCTTCCTCATCTTCCATAAAGCTAGGGTAATCAGAACCAACCCTTCTTTCATGCCCAAGGTGGTTAATGACCTTTCCATAAACCAAGCCATCCATGTGCCCACTTTCTTTCCCAACCTACAGGGAGACAGTGAGAGAGTACTTCATTCCCTTGATGTGCACAGACAGCTCAGGTTCTGTTTGCACAAAATCAGAAGCGTCAGACAGGCAGACCAATTGTTTGTCTCTTTCCACCCCAGGGCCCTGGGGAAAGCAGTAACTAAGCAAACCATTTCAACCTGGATTTCCAGGGCTATTTCCTTTTGTTGCACACACCATGGTAAATACTTACAAGGCAGTATGAAGGCCCATTCCACTAGGGCAATGACCTAATCTAGAGCCTTTTTCAAAGGCCTGGACACTTCCACTATTCTTGAAGCAGCCACCTGGTCTTATGTGCAGACCTTCATAAAACATTACAAAATGGACCAGATTTCCTGGTCTAGGGTGGGATTTGCAAGGGCTGCTCTCCATGGCTTCCTGGAAAACTCCTCTATGCCACCACCCTCTTCCTCTTGGTGAGCTTTGGCACTCACCCAGCTGAACAGAATACTGCAATATGTGAATAGAAAGACCTAGAAAAGTTGTGTAAAATCTTGTCATAACCATAGATGCCCTTCTCTTCCATGTTTCAGTATTCCTTCCCTCCCACATACCCCTCCTGATATCAGGGACTCCATTCCTGGGATGGCACAGGACTTGCACTACCTTCTCTGGTACTGGTTCCAACTGGGGTGCTCAGTTCTGAAGTCATTTATGGCCCACGCTTTGCTAGCCACATCCGATGTCCCATGCACCATGCAGTGACTGCAAAACTTATGTATACTGGCCAGACGTTTGGGTAGCAAGAGGGGAAACCCCAACTGTACAGAATACTACAATATGGAAGAGAAGGACAGCTATGGTTATGGTAAGATTTTACACAACTTTTCTTTGTGCATCAAAAAGCCTTCCTCCCTCAGGGCAAGATCTCCTCCCTGAAAAAACTAAAAAATACCTGACCAGCTTGCTGCCAAAGCAGCAAATATCAGCAAAAAAAAATCTCTAAGGATTTTGGGTTACATGTAATTTTGTATACTCGTGATCCCCGTATAATAAGAAGCTACACAGTGGAAAGCTTCAGTGTTTCCTAAAAAATAGTTGGCACTCAACCCCTGGAAACTTGTGCCTCTTCTTCCATGGTTAGAAAATGAACTTCTTTGGTGGAAAAAAAAACATCCTACAGATTCCCGGGGTGAATTTCTCTCTATCTCAGAGGCAGACAAGACCATCACCACAGGCGGTTCAGACATAGCCTGGAGAGCTCACCTAGGTCCCATGAAGGTGTGGGGCATCTGGTCACCAGACCAGAGGAAGCTGCATACAAACCAAAAGAGATGTTAGCTGCTTACTTGGCCGTAAAGGATTTTCAACACAGTTTGGTCTCAGGAACTTTACAGATTTGGATAGACAACACCACACTGATGTACTTAAACAAGGGGGTACCCTCTCTTACCCCTTGTGCAACCTCACAGTGAAGATTTTGATGTTAGCATAAGAACTAAGAATAACACTTACAGCATCCTACACTCTGGAGCAGAACAGTACTAGCAGAGACTCTAAGCAGGGATCTTCTAGACCCTGGCAAATGAATGCAAAAGAGTGAACTTTAACTTTACACTGGGGAATTCCCTCACTAGACCTGTAGATCATTGTTTGTGTATGTCTTTAAGAAGCTTTCCAGGGGCTTGCACAAGTGTATAAATACTGAGCACATGTGAGTCTGACTGCCATTTTGTAGTAAGCTGTTGAGATGTAAGCATTTATGTTTGTTAGTTTGTTTATATTTTGTAATGCTGCTCTCCATCCTGGTGTGTTTAAATGTAATAAAGCATATAAATGAACTACCCCACCTGTTCGTCATCTATAGTAGAGAGAGATGAGTGACTGACCTTTTTGCCTCTTAACAAAACAGACAACTGTAGAGCCCAAACAGGCGGGGACATGGAGAACACATTCATGTTCTTCATCTCACATTGCTGCAGTCCTTACACTTGGGGGTAGTCCGCTGTCCTCGGTCGGCCCGAATATCAAAGTATAAGGCTGACGTCGGTCAAGGCGCATTTGACTGACATCAGGACGTCAGGGTACAAATGCGCATGACCGACGTCATATCCTCAGTCTTTTTTGCCGCATGGTCCGATGCAGAAGCAGCATTGCAAGTGCCGGTTGGCGTTCTGAGATTTTTCAAGTTTGAAGTTTCAGACCGAGTTCAAAGTTGGCTAAGTACCCCGTTGGGGAATATTTTAGTTTTTTCTTGCCTCAGTGATTTACCGGATGTCAGAAAAAGTCAATAATTGTATTTCTTGTGGGAAACAGATACCGCATAGAGATTATCATTCTTTGTGTATTCCTTGCTTAGGGCCTGAGCACGACGTTGTTGGCTGTCACTCTTGTGCTAGATTTAATAAACGCACTATAAAGAGAAGGTTGGATTGTGCAAGGTTAGTCTTTGGGAAGCGGTGTAATTATAAAATGCCGTCGGATGCTCCGACGCCCGCTTCTTCGAAGAAGCGCAAGGACAAGGCAGTTAAGCCTAGGCTAGAAGAACCGTCGGTACCGGACGCCGGTTCTTTGGAGGTGTCGGTGGAGCCGGTGGCTCCGCCGGAGGTTTCTTTGTGTTCCCAGGGTGAGACCTTATTATTGCAGGATGTGGCCTCTCAGGAGGCAAGTCAGGCTGAGGGGGCTTCTCAGGTTACTATACTCCCCTCCCTTCCTAGGGTGGCTAGGCCCTCTCCTTCTGTTTCAAAGGCTTCTCCCAGGGGCAGGCCAGGTTTGGCTTCAGTTGGTGTTACCCCTAGCTCTTCAGGTACTGTGCCCAAGAAGCATATGCTTAAAATGGCAGAAGATTTGATTACTTTAATTAGGGGTTCTATGCCTCCTCCTGATAAGAGACCTAGGTTGGAGCCTGAGCTGGGGGGTTTTGAGCAGGCTTCGGATGTTTCAGCGTCTTCGGCTGAAGACTTGCAGGAGTACTCTCCTTATTCTGATTCTGATCTGGATGATTCTACTCCTCCTGCTTCTCCTCCTGAGGATTTTTCTTTTTCAGAAACTCTTCATTCCATGAGGGAGCATTTTAAGTGGGAAGGTCAGGACTTCTCGGATTCCAGGAAAAGGCTTAGGGAATTTTTGTTTTTACCCCAGCATAGGCCTTTGGCTATACCTCCTGTTTTGGATGTAGTAGAAGATGTTTTTGCAGAAGCTTCTCTTAATCCTGATTCTTTGCCTCCTGCTCCTGTTAAGCCGGATAGGTATTACAGGGTGCCTGAAGCTCATAAGTATCTTTTAAGAGTCCTAGGGCTGACCCAGAAACTGTTAGTCAGGGGCCTAAAGGTGTTAAGGCTTCTGTTGTTAAGAATCCGGTTCCTGCAGACAAAGAGGCTAGGGCCTTGGATAGATGGGGAAAGAAAGTTTATACTTCTTCCACTCTTGCTATGAGGGCTTTGAATTGCCAGTTCCACATGTTGAAATACCAGAACTATCTCCTTTCACAATTAAAGTCTAAGGTTGATGCTCTGGCAGTAGGTATTGATTGTAAAGAGTTGCAAGATTTAGTGCATGTTTCTGAACAGGTGGGTAAGCATTCTTTGCAATGTGGTTTTGATGCTGTACAGGCCTCGTCTAGGGTGGCTGCCACTGGGTCAGTTCTTCGCAGGCACGCCTGGCTAAGGGATCAAAATTTGTCTGAACATGTTAAAACAAGGATTTTAGATGCTCCTTTACAATCTGATGTGTTGTTTGGTCCTCCTGTTGAGGCAGTTTTAAAGAAAATGGAAGACAAGGCTAAGTCTATGCAGACTGTTAAAGATTTTTGCAGGTCCAGCCTCCAAAGTTTAGTAGAAATTGGCCTACTAAGGGGTGGGCGTATCCTTCTTATGATTCCCAGTCTAGGGGTAGATCTAGACGTGGTAGGGGCAGAGCTCAGGGCTCTTTCAGGCCTAGAACAGGGAGTTCTCCTGCACAGTCTTCGGTGAGGGCAGGGGTCAGTCCTTTCGTAAACAGACCCAATGACCTACCTTTTCAGCTGCCAGAGCCTTCTCGTCTGGCAGCACCTTTGGGAGGAAGGTTGGCACTTTTCAAAGAAAATTGGAGTTTAATTACCCAAGACAGATGGGTATTGGATATCATACACCACGGTTACAGGTTTTATTTCCATACCTTGCCTCCTTTCAAAGGCATGCCAGACATTCCTCCTCAACAAAGAATAGAGGCTCACAAGCAAGTTTCTCTGTTACTCCAAATAGGGGCCATACAGCCGGTCCCTATGCCAGAAGTGGGCCTAGGATTTTACTCTCGCCTGTTCCTAGTACCAAAGAAGGGGAACACGTGGAGACCAATTTTGGATTTATCTACCCTCAACACTTATCTGGACATTCCCAAGTTCAAAATGTTGACGTTACAGCAGCTTTTACCTCTGCTGGGCAAAGATCATTGGATGGTAACTTTGGATCTCAAGGAGGCTTACCTTCATGTTCCTATCAGACTAAGTTGCAGGAAGTATCTGCGTTTTCGAGCTGGGACTTCTCACTATCAGTTCTCTGCATTGCCCTTTGGCTTATCTACTGCCCAGAGTATTCACGAAAGTTCTGGCTCCAGTGATAGCTTTCTTCAGGTTAAAAGGAATACAGATCTATCCTTATTTGGACGACTGCCTGATTTTGGCCCAAGGAAGGAAGAGCTTCTTCATCATTTGGAATATGTGATAGCAGTGCTAAGATGCCTGGGGTATTCTGTGAACGAAATAAAGTCCAGTCTAGTACCCTCTCAGGACATGTGCTTTCTGGGTGTGAGACTGAATACAGCATCCCAGATGGCCTTTCTAACCCCGGACAAACAAAAGAGTCTATTCCTTTACTTCCGTCAACTATCTCATCAGTCCGTGCTGACTGCAAGGACAGTCCTTCAAGCATTAGGGTTCATGGCATCTTGTATTCTGGTGCTTCCCAATGCCAAACTGCATATGAGGAAGCTACAATGGTATCTCAAAAATGTATGGACACAGCACTGCCAGGATCTGGACACTGTCATTCAAATAATACCTTGCATTCAAAAGGAATTTTTATGGTGGGCTCAGGAATGTCACCTAAACAAGGGACTCTCTGTGACCCGGCCAGAGGCGAGTCAGATTTTAACGACAGATGCCTCAGACAAAGCTTGGGGAGCTCATCTAAATGGAAAGTGGATACAAAACAAGTGGCCTGCCAGACTACAACATCTACATATCAACATGAAGGAGATGTTAGCAGTCCAGTTTGCATTAATAGCTTTCAAGGAATTACTTCTTCCAGGGCAGGTGTTGATTCTAACAGACAACACAACTGTCATGTGGTACATCAACAAGCAAGGGGAACGATTCTTATCCTCTATGCAGGCAAGCAATGATTTTGTGGGAGACTGCTCTCAGTTTACAGCTCAATCTTCAGGCAAGGTTTCTGCCAGGAGCACAGAACTCCTTAGCAGATGTGTTGAGCAGGCAATTATGGATCCCCACGAGTGGAAATTGGATCCTCAAGTATTTCAGAAATTGACAGTGTCATGGGGAACTCCAGACATAGATCTGTTCGCTTCTCCACTAAACCATCAGCTGCCAAAGTTTTGCACAAAAGGTTTCATCCCACAGCTTGGAAAGTGGATGCTCTTTCTTTCAATTGGAGCAATCTTCATGTGTATGCCTTTCCTCCTCTGCCTCTCCTCCCAAAGGTACTTCTAAAGGTCAGGCAGGACAAGCCAAGGATGATTTTAATAGCTCCAGATTGGCCTCGACAGCACTGGTACCCATTACTGAGAAGTCTGGTACGGAAGCCTCCATGGCCTTTGCCTTCAATTCCACACCTGTTGTCACAGGAGGACAGCCATTTGCTGAATGTCAAACTTCACTCTCTGCACCTGACAGCCTGGCATATTCTGTTTTGAACCATAGAGGGTCTCAACTTCCACAACAAGTTTTGAATGTGATTTTGGAAGCTAGAAGGCCTAGTACAAGGAAAGTGTACGCAGATAAATGGAAGAGATTTTTGTTTTGGAGTGCAGCAAAGATTTTGATGTTTCTGAGCCTAATTTGAGTGTGGCTCTTCAATATCTTACTGAGTTACTGGACAAGGGTTTGTCTTTCTCTTCTATTAAGGTTCATGCTGCAGCAATTTCGCTCACTATGATTGTGTCCCACCATTGTTTTCTCATCCTTTATTCAAGCAATTTCTTAGAGGGCAAAGAATATAAGACCCCCGAAGAGCTCCTACTCCTGCTTGGGATCTCAATTTTGTGTTGGAGAAACTCACTCTACAACCTTTTGAGCCTGCAGCTACTTCTGAGTTGAAATTTTTATCATGGAAGACTGCTTTTTTGTTGGCAATTACCTCTGCAAGAAGGGTTTCTGAATTGCAGGCCCTTATGGCAGTTGAGCCTTTCTTGATTTTCCATAAGGATAGGGTATCATTACGTACTAATCCTTCCTTTATGCCTAAGGTGATTTCTAGTGTGGCTTTAAACCAAACCATTCATTTGCCTACTTTTTATGCAAATCCCCAAAATAAAGGGGAAAAGATTTTGCACACTTTAGATGTACACAGGCAGTTGCGTTATTATTTGGACAGAACTAAAGGGTTCAGGCAGTCTCAGCAGTTGTTTGTTTCTTTTGCTTTGAGTTCTCAGGGCAAGCCTGTGTCTAAACAAACTATTTCTAAGTGGATTGGGTTTTGCATTGCTTTCTGTTATTCCCATCATGGCAAGGAGGTTCCAGCTGGGATTAGGCCTCATTCCACTAGGGCTACTGCCACTTCAACAGCTTTTTTGAGGGGAGTGGCAACCAAGGATATTTTGGAGGCAGCTACTTGGAGTTCAGTGCATACTTTCTCTAGGCATTATCACCTGCCACTTTACTCTAAATCCAGGGCTGGTTTTGCCACTGCTGTTTTGCAGGGCATGTTGGCAGCTCCTGCTTCCTTGTAGTTAGCCATCCTCCCTTACCTCTGCTTTGGGATTCTACCCAAGTGTAAGGACTGCAGCAATGTGAGATGAAGAACATAGTACAGTTTTGTACCTACCATAAATGTAGATGTTCAAGATCCACATTGCTGCAGTCCAATTTACCCTCCCTCCTTCCCCTCTGTAGTTTGAGGTGGTTGTGTGGGTTGGGTTGTACATATTGTGTATATTGTATATTTTGTACATATAGTTAGTGCAAGGGTGGTTGGTTGGGTGTTTGCTGTCTTTTGGTTTTGACCTTTATTTTAGGGTCTTCTGACATCTGGGGCAAGAAAAGACTGAGGATATGACGTCGGTCATGCGCATTTGTACCCTGACGTCCTGATGTCAGTCAAATGCGCCTTGACCGACGTCAGCCTTATACTTTGATATTCGGGCCGACCGAGGACAGCGGACTACCCCCAAGTGTAAGGACTGCAGCAATGTGGATCTTCGAACATCTACATTTATGGTAGGTACAAAACTGTACTTTTCTCTGTCAGATGAACAAACCTGTTCCTGTGTGCTTTTCTGCCTTTACCTCTGATTTCTGAGGTAATGATAAAGGTCAAGCATAATCCTCATTACCCTGTTCTGGCTGAGACAGCACTGGTTCTCCCTCCTTTTGACTGTCAGTAAGGGGAGATTCTACACAATCCCACAGGAAATACATAGCCTCAAGATAGGCCAAGGGCTCTCTATTCCATTCTCACCTGGCCACACTCACCTGACATCCTGGAGGATTGGGTTTTGACATCAAAAAATGTAAACTACTCCTCTGATGTGCTAACCATTGTGAAGGAGGCAAGAACCTACCATCAAAAAATCATATTTGGGAAAATTGAAAAGATTCATCATGCGTGGCAACAGCAGGAACACCAGTACTCCGTAGGTGGATGTTAATTTAGTCTTTTAGTACTTTTCGATATTGTTTAGCCAGGGCCTTTTTTACTCTAGTATTAAGGAGCATGCTGTTGCCATCTCAACTTGTATTGCCTGTTACCTACCTACCTATCTATTCTCACCTCCACCTAAAACTATTCTTAAAAGGGGACTTTCGCTTAAGGTCCCCAGAAGAAGCCCAGATCCTACCTGAGATCTCAACTTTATTGTAGAAAAAATAATATTGCCTCTTTCAGCCAGCAGCATTTGCCCTTTACAGATGCTTTTGGAAGACCACTTTCCTAATAGCTACCACCTCAGCAAGTGGATGTCAGAGCTACAAGCCCTTATGTGCAAAGAATCTTTCATTGTCTTTCACAGGGTAGGGTAACTCTCAGAACTAACCCATCCTTCATGCTGAAGGTGGTATCAAAATTTTCTTTAAAGCAGACTGTCCACCTTCCAGTCTTGTTTCCTAATCCACAGAACTAAGAACAAATCCTTTGTTCTAGATGTGCACCCCCAATTCAGGTACTACCTAGACAGGACAGAAAACCCAAATAGAGCAGAAGAATTGTTGGTGGCTTTTGCAGAAGGGAAAAAGGGCAGACCTGTCTCAATTCAAGCCATCTCCAAGTGGATAGCCAGTTGCATTAAGTTCGGTTTAACTCACCCTGCCTAGCCATGTCAAAAACCATTCCACCAGACACAAGGCAACAACCACGGCCTTCCTTAAAGGGGTTCCTACCCAGGCCATACTGGAAGCTGCCACTTGGAACTCAGTACACACATTTACTAAACAGTACTGTCTAGGCATTGCCTGAAGAGCTGCAGCAGGGTTTGTTACTGCTGTACTTCAAAAGCTGCCTTCCCAGGGCCCAAGAGATCATTTACTACACAACCTGTAGCTTTGGGAGTCCTCCCAAGAGTCAGTACTGCAACAGTGACTGTTAAGAACATAGTACAGTTGTGTCACATGTACCATAATTGTAGATGTTCGAGTAGATCAGTGTTGCAGGACAAATCCCACCCTGCAACTCCTTTATCTGCTGACCTCTTTCCCCCTCACTGAGAGTAAAGGGGAGATAAGACCCCTGCAGATATTTCCATGCTTATAGATTCGTAGGTAAGTACTAGGCTGCCCATGAGGGCCATTTTAAGCCTAGGTTATTTCCCTTCTTGTGCTTAAAATAGCCTATCCCATTTTGTTATAGACTGACCTTTACCCATCTTGTGGTTGAGAATTATATATTACTCCTAATAAGAATAACTGGGATGGTAAAGCTGATAATTTGAAGGGACCCAAGCATGAGATAAAGCATTTAGGAGCAGCTTCTGTTCATTAATACTGCTGGGGCCGTCCTGGGGTAAATCTTCTGTTTCCCATCTTTAGTTCTAAGTTGTGCTTGAATATGGACAGGGATGAACTTTGTTTTATGTGGCTGTAGAGTGTACTTCATCATCTCCTTCTCCTTTTCCTCTCTAGTCTCATACTTACACTGCCAAAATCTGACAGCTGGGAAGGTCATCCTCTGCTCGGGCATCAGACAGTTTTTCACTACCTTGAAAGACCTGAAGATGTATGCTATTACACATGCACTGAGCATCAGTCTCAGAGCATGCAAAAGCTGAAAAACAAAAGAAAACATTGTTTTTTGTGGGGGGGG